>NW_023472917.1:0-3942 GCF_013731165.1 Rhagoletis pomonella
TTTATATATTAGAAGATACATATGTACATGTGTATGTATATCGCACACTTCTTTCTTTCTGGAATTTCCTCTATTAAGTTTCACTTCTTCCGCGCGTAGGGACTACACGCCCTGAACTTTTTAACATTAGAGTACACGCGCGACCTACTATAGCAGACCACGGCAACATTTTTGTTGATACCTTGACAGTTTTGTATGTTAGAGGGGTGCGGTTCCAGGAAAGCCTTCAGCATTAATTTGTCAACGAGTACCGGGCGTGACTTCCACGCGTATATACTTTTTTGTGGATTGGCGCAAAAATCGCGGGCCTACCATAGTTGCATACTTATTTATAGCGCGTATTTCTGAATTTCGAGTGCATATTATATGCGCATATATTCGATTTTTTTTATTTTATTTAATTACTGAGTAGAAAAACACATAAAATAATTTTGACCGGTTGTACTATACCAATACTCCTCTGTGCGAAGTTTGAAATGTGGATTTATGTGGTGCTGACTAAGTGCTGAACTTTTATAAAAAAACTAGCAGACCCGGCGAACTTCGTCCCGCCCAAAATAACTTTTTTGGTTTGAAACATTTTGGTCCAACATTTTCACCAACAGTTCACGTTCATGATTTTCAGTGACGCATTTATCTTCTAATATTACGGTTTGGTGGTTGTCAGAAGGCATATTTCCATTGCCGTCTTAAATAACCTAGCAAAACTGTACATGCATACAAAGATACGTAATAGTTTCAGTGCGTTTGAGAGTAAGAGTATGGGATTGATTTCATATACCTCCATACCATTTTCGAGTAATCTACCATGGGAGGCGCCACGCCCCTTTTTCCAATAGCCCCAATTTCTCTTCATGACCACGCGACTGATTTTATATATCTTGTACATACCAAGTTCCAGTACTCTTCCATGAACACATCCAGAGATATGCAGTATGAAGAATTCGATGTGTATGGGGAGTGCCACGCCTCCTTTTCCGATAACCACAGTTTATCTCCATGAGTATGCGATTGCTTTCATATACCTTCATACCATGTTAGAGACCTCTTCCATGAACATTTTCCGGGGTGTGCAGTATGAAAAATTCGTTTTGTATGCGAGGTGCCACGCCCCTTTTTCCAATAACCGCAATTTTTCTCCATAAGTATGCAATTGTTTTCATATATCTCTATACCATATTCGAGTAGTCTACCGTGAACACTTTCAGAGATATGGAATATGAAAAATTCGGTTTGTATGGGAGGTGCCACGCCCCCTGCACCTAGCGGTATGAAATATACTTTACATCCGATTCTCATACCTACCATATATACACAACAAATTTCATAAAGATCGGTCGAGCTGTTTAGGAGGAGTTCGACCACTAACACCGTGACACGAGATTTTTATATATTAGATATAAACATTAAATAAACAAAAGAAAAATAACCAAAACTAGTCAAAATGTCACTTGACTTAATCAGCTGACAAGTGTACATGATACATACATGTGAACATACATACCTCAGAAAATAAAACCTGGGAAAAGTGAACTATGTTCCATTTTGTCAGTTTATTAGTAATATAATTAGGACCAGAAACTAGGAGCAAGGTAAAGAAAAAATCTTAAAACATTCGTGTTAGTATGTACATATGTATGTACACTGCCGGAACAAAGTATTGGCACAGCAAATTTTTCACAATATATGCAACAATTTTCATTCTAATATTTTTCCGCTAATTTCGTATAAAAATATGGTTCATTCTACAAAAAAAAAATATATAAATAGAATTCCTAAACTTTGTGCAAAACTCGCGAAAATTCAGCAAATTTCAATGAAAATTATCAACTTTTTAATCACATTTTTTTTAGTATGCAGATTTGTAGCTCAATCAATTTTATTATAATAAAGAGCAAGTTTTAAGTAGCTAGGAATTACTGTTGATTTTTGGCAATTTTTTTCACGCAGTCTCTTCTATACAAAAATTTTTTTTTTCCAAAATACTTTATATGGAAAAAATGCAAAACACCTTAAACAAAAAAAAATTCTCAAAAATCAACGCGAGTTTTGACTAACTCCGTACTTGCATTTTTTTTACTAGAACTTAATGGGCTGCAAAACTGCATACTCAAATACACTCTAAAAAATCTTATAAAAAGTTGAAAATTTTGATGAAAATTTGCTGAATTTTCGCGAGTTTTGCACAAAGTTTAGGAATTATACTTTTATGTTTTTTGTTGTTGAATGAATCTTATTTTTACAAAATTGGCGTTAAATGTTAGAATAAAAATTGTTGCATATATTGTGAATAATTTGCTGTGCCAATATTTTGTTCCGGCAGTGTATGTACCTTTGCATATTGCACAAAATATTAATTCACTAATGTATCAGGCTTAACTAATGACATATTCGAAAACTGATTACTGAAGAAATATTTTAATGTACATACTTCTGTACATTTGTATGTATGTATATCCTAATCCAAATTGTTTTATTAGGTCACGAGTTTGAACAGCTCTTAAAATTTATTTTAATTTGATACAAGGCGTATATGAATACGCCTTAATTTTATATGTATGCGTCAAACGATTTATAAAATTCAGAACAACTTCTCCCAATTCTGGGTTACAAAGTTGTTCGTCATAAAGGCAATGAATGCCAAACTCGTTTTAGCATATGCACTGTAGATGTTATGGTATTAATAATAGGGGTTGTCAGTGCAACTATTGTTGATGAATGTGTCTGCGGTGTCCAAGCGCACAGAAAGTGTTTTTTCATCTAAAATACTTTCTGCAGCATAACAAAATGCTTGGACACGCTACCGTGATCATCCGCCACCAGGTATATTACAATCCATTGACGTATTCACTACACGTCCAATTCGACGATTCGGGCGCAGTCCTTGATTGAAGCCACCTCCGCCACTGCCACCGCCGCGTCCACCTCCGCCACCTGGACCACCACCGCCGCCAGAGCCCCACCCACCCCGACGATTATTGCTACTACCGTTTTGATTATCATTGTTCATGAAGGGTGCCATTAGTGTTTTAAAGCTGCAATTTTACAAAAATTACTTGAATATCCGCATATATCAGACAATTTCAAAGTCCACTTACAAGGCGACTACTACAAACCAAAGGCTTATGAAAATCTCTAAAACGCGGGCAACACTCCATGGCCGCCGCTCCAAAACACGTCCATCTGTTGGACGAGAACAGGTAAGATATTTTCTTCACTACTAAAATTAATTATCATTCTTACCTCGATCTATGTACACCATTCTGTGACGGTGTCACAGTATCTATATTTTTAAGCAGTAACTAGTAAGTTCAAGTATTATTCCGAACTTGTAAAGAAAAACAAATGCAATTTCCAAAAGATTTGTAGAAATGTCAAATCATTACGGACTAGAGATGTCGCAAAAACATCGATGCATCAAAAATTTTCCACTCGATGCATAAATAGTCGATGTATCGATGCATCGATATTTTTTGAAAACTGACATATCTAGTACATTGAACCGTCCTTCCAGTTTTTCAATTGTATAAAAAAGTGAAGTGACTCACCAAAAAATTGAAATGGCTCCAAAAAGTTCCGTTAGGAACATAGTTCACTCAGTTGCGATAATTTATTCCAAATTTTGTACAATTTGGCTAATAACATAGATGTTTTGTTGTGAAATCTTATCTGAAAAATCCTATGCAAATCGATGCATCGAAAAATATCGATGTATATTTCGATGCATAGAATTAAAGAAAAACTTCGTTGTATTTTTGTCACTGACATCCCCATTACAGACTGACGTGTTCTTTCCAATCAATCGTTTCATTTTTCCGTAACTTTCAGGGCTAGATGTCGCCCATGATGCACCACTGTGGCCAAACTCTCACTTTTCTAAGGAAGCGGCAACACTTTTTGGCAATTGACAGATTTTCAAAACCAACGAACGGCACGTGAAGC
>NW_023472918.1:0-3941 GCF_013731165.1 Rhagoletis pomonella
AATAGGCTGGTTTTCTTTATACAGCCCGTTTTAAATTCGAATTATTGTTATAATAAATTACAATTATTGTTTGTTTCCACTTCGGTCAACCGCGCAAATTATTTATTAAAAAATTGTCGTTTAAAAATAGCAGATTTTGTTTACTTTTGAATAAGACTTTATCGAGTGCGCTATAAAGACAGGGGTATGAATGCTGTAAAGAAATATATGTTGAGTCCAATCGGTTTTTTGCTAATACGGTTCTTGTGTAGGTATAAACAAGGTATATTAAAAAAAATACCTCTCCATGAAAAAATATCGTTATTTTCGTATTTAAAATTAATCGGAATTTTATGGGGGGTTATAAAAACTCGTTTTAATCGAAACATTGTTTTTTCAGCTATATTTGTTATTATTTATTGTCCCAGATGTAAATATTGAATGAACTAACATATTTTAAATATTTACGGAACTACCATTTGTATGCAACCCGGCCTATCCTATATTCAAGTAGATGTAATTCGAAAAATTTAAACGGATTTCTTCAAATCAACCTGAGCTGCGGACATATTGCGAATTCATTTTTAAACATTAACCACTACATTATATTAGTATTAAATAATTTCAATTAAGAAACAATTCTTATTAGAAAATAAATATGAATCGTTTTATTTTAAATATTCCAATGTATATTTTTTGTTAATGCAGATAGTGCGGATTTAACGTATTTTATACCCGTTACATGGGGAACATAGATTTAAGGCAGATTGCTATTAACAATTTTTACACAATTTACGATTGCAATCAATTTCTTTCAATACTATAATCTAAATGATTGCAGGTTGTATTTCTTACGATCAAAACAGATTCCAATATTAGGTATATTATGCAAATGCAATCCAATTTGATTTGAGTTATTCAGTTTTAGATACATTTATATTTCTGTGTTCGTATGGAATAATAGTTTATGTCGGGAAGCTGGCTTTAGTATAATCCGGTATTCCCTTTATTATTTACAACACAAGGAATTTTTTGATGACCCTTAACAAGAATATGGACGTGTTAGTATCGGAACTATTTCTTGCACGTTTATTTGCCAAAATTTCTTCAACGGCTCGGCGCCAGTGAGGGTATGCTGCGAATGCCGCATTATACTAAAACCAGCCTTTTGACATAAGCTACTATTTCATACGAGTGGGGCACGTGCGAACTGCGGATTTTCCCAGTTGCAGTACTGGAGTAACTCGACACCTTCCTCACCAACAGCTCTGTCCTCTATGAGCTTCTTAATGTAACTGCAAATAAAAGAAGGAAATTTAAGAATAATTACTATCACAGCGTTTCACTTGTAGCGTTTCACTCTTGTAGTATATTGGCTATCAAGCACCAGAAAATTTCCATCACGCATTCCATATGCCACCGATTGTCTTGGATCAATTAAAATACTGTCATCACAGCTTTTTGGTACTCCAGCAACTGGTGTGTCTATGGCGGAGTTATGTGGAGCTGTTGCATGACTAAAATCAATTTGGACTCTTTGAGAATTGGCTTGTTTGTTGCGAGAGCTATTGGCATCAAATGTATGCAAATTAGATTTCCAAACGAGCAACTGTTGAACACAAAAAATTTATATTATATGGTTCCGCTAAAGTGCACTACTACCGTGTATAAATTGGTCGACCTTCTAATAAATCAAGCAATCTTATTGTATCGTCATCGCCGCCAGTCACCAAGAAATTTCCACTTGGGTGAAATGCAACATCATTCTCCCGCGACGAATGCACTGTATTAGCTCGCCTTCAGCTATGTCAAATATCTTAACGCGGTTACAACTTAATGCTAAAGCCACCAGATTACCGTCTGGATGTCATGCCAGCTGTCGTCCCATAGCTCTTCCCCCGGTGAACGTTCGCACACATCCGCCTGAAAATGTATCGCAAATTCTTGTCATCGTCGCACGATGAAATTAACTTACCATTAGGGCTGAATTTTGCTGCGCGCACCCACTTTTGTGTCCAGTGAAATATGTGTAACTTGAATCAGTATTTTGATGGCTGTTCGCCATTTTTCTAGTCTGCAAACGAATAAGCTGACGAAGATGCAAACAAATTCAAGCACATTGTTGCATTCTACCGTACTTTTTAAAAGCTTTAAAATCTTAAAACATATGTGAAGGACTTTTATAATCTGAATATTTCTAATGTCGCAATCAAAACGAAATTTTGTAAATAGCATTTTTAAAAAGCAATCATATAATATTTTTCAAGTTTTTGGTCATATATGTTACCATTTGAATAACAAATACTACCAAGTTTTAAGAGACTATTTAATGCAACTCAGGTCAAAAAAGAGCAGTTTAGACCAAAATAAGCAAATCTAAAAAACAGATGATCGCAGCTGTGGCCCAGGATGACGTCTATTGCTAAGATATCTCACTTGTATTTGTACACAATGACTTGTTCTCTCATTCCGATCACACATCCAGATGCAATTCGCGCAAAATTTTCTGTTTCCCCCCGGGCATAATTACCTCACCTCATTTACCCAACGGTTTGCACATTTGCCCGCGGTTTGCATGTTTGGGCATTTTGCCCGTATGTGCACATTATGCCCATCGCTATCTTAAAAGATTAAAATTAATTATAATTTTTATAAATACGTTTTTATACATACATATGTATGTAAATAGGTGTGTATTTATATTTTACTTAAAAATCGGTATGTACATACATGCATATTTAATTAAGCTTAAAATTGTACTTCCTAGCTCTTGTACTTCCCCAGCAAAAAACACGATTACCACAGAAACGAAAGTGGAAACGAGCTAGGCGATGGGAATCGCTTACCCTTTCGCTTCAAGAAGGCCTTATTTTAACATGGGCATGCCATTGGCGGTAAGCCCTTACCCGTAGCATTACCATCAAACGAAGGGAGAACGCATGGATAACCAGAATCCAGAGAAGCGAACAAAGAATGCCTCACAGAGAAACTAATGTAGAATGCCTAGATAAGTAGATACTTATTTACTTTAAATTGAAATCAGAAAATGTCTTGAAAGATTAAAATTAATAAAAATGTTTATAAATCAGTTTCTATACATACATATGTATGCATTTAGGTATTTAGATTTTACTTAAAAATCGGTATGTACATACATGCATATTTAATTAAGCTTAAAATTGTACTTCCTCACTCTTGTACTTCACTTCATTGACTGACTTGAACTTCGCTGCAAATTGAACAAAGCAAAACATGATTTTTATGCGAGACAAATTTCTACAGAAAGTAACGGTAGAAAAAGAATTTTTGGATATTCATTCTATTTTTCATCTGACTACGATGCAGCATTCTACTTTGCATTCTCCGAAATGGAGCAAAGAAGTGAAATAAAAAAAAATATTGTAGAACATTCTACTTTGCATTCCCTGAAATGAAGCAAAGAAGCGAAATAAATAAAATATTGTATATATATCTACTTTGCACTACCGGCAGTGCCTAAAAGAAGCGAAAAAATCGAAGGAATTATAACGCTATGCCTTCTAGAACACGTTACCATTAGAAGCGATTACCGATTTTTTGCTGGGACACTTCATTGACTGACTTCAACTTCTCTGCAAATTGAACAAAGCAAAACATGATTTTTATGCGAGACAAATCGTCGCCTGGGTAAAATAATGTCGTATATCACTTTTCAAGATTTTCGGGAAAACGCGATTAAAGTTTGGATATCTATTATTCGAAAACGCAACGGTAGATTTTCCTTAAAATTTCAGGGATTATTGACCATTTCATAAACAAATGAAATCAATAACTTCTGTATATGATTTATTGATAATGTGGGAGTTATTGCGAGTTTTCTTCAAAGTGATTTTGTCGTATATCACACTTTCAAAATGCATGCAAAAAAGACCTTACACATACGACAAAATACTATTGAATATTTTAATAGTCAGAAACACAAG
>NW_023472919.1:0-3941 GCF_013731165.1 Rhagoletis pomonella
ACTTTTCAGTTTATCGTAAATTTTAAATAGTTTTATTTCATGGTATGTTTAAACGCTTGATATTGAATTTTTACTCATATTCATAAAATTTATGACTCAATATGAAAAAATACCCCGAAATCCCGGGATCCCAATTTTCCTGATATTTTGGCATCCCTAATACATATGTATGTAAGCTCAAGGATATATACATACATATTGTTATTGGTTGAATAAAAGCTCAGTTAGTCTAGACTTAACTTAATTGAACTTACCGTAAGAAATCATCAATGATTGTTATGTGTTTTTGTATTTTCTTTTTCAGCTGTTTAACAGTTCGCTGGCTAAAATGCCATATCAAAACCGCTCTCAATTTCCATAAGGCCATAACTTAAGAACCTTAGGTTCTTAAGTTTCTTACGGTAAGTTAAGTTTTAAATAACCGCCAACACAGTTTATCATATAACAGGTTGGCCAAAACGTTAAGTTAAGTTAAGTTACGGAAATTAACTCTAGACTAACTGAGCTTTTATATTTTTTTTCTAACATGTCACGAGGTTTCCTATTGCGTTTGCGCAATTGTGGTCCTTTTATACCTCTTCCCTAGTCAAATGACCGATTCCGTTTTAATCCTGTATATAGTTATCAATTTACATATGTACAACTGAAAAATAAACACGGTTTAAGTCGGACATTCACACATACACACACACACTCAACACCGCTTCACCGAACCATAAGTCTGGCGAACTTTCTCACTCTAACGTAGTTACTTTCTTTTGGGTGTCATGCATGTGGTTAACATAGAGGTTTGATCGGCTTACAGAGATGTAGGTTTGATGGAGTTCGCACACACACACATACACACACACACACACAATTTAATATAAACGTGTCTGGCAAGCAGCTGGCGCTACAGGCTCGGACCCGCCGATGGTGCCTGCACCATGGAGCGTGTGCGTAAAAAGATAACTAATGCGGCTGGTTGCTAGGCCATGTTTCCGGCTAACGTGTGGCCCCGACGTGGTTAACATAGAGGTTTGATCGGCTTACAGCCATGTAGGTTTGATCGAGTTCACGCACACACACACACACAATTTAAAATAAGCCCTCTATTTAAGTACTTCCGAACTAGTTCGGCAATGCAAGTCTCGACTAAAATATGATGGTGAACACAACGAGGTTTTTTACTCTGGGTGCCAGGTCACTCTGGAGTACCTGGTTATGAGGCATCTGATCATTTGGCCAGAGTTGGATCAGACCAGGCATTGCTCGGTCCGCAACCAGTGTTAGCACTCCCACCTTCGGCAATCGAAGCCACGATCAGAAACTGGGTGAATACTTCGCTCAGAAATGACTGAGAGGCATCGAGCGGATGCAGGCGGGCAAAACTCATGTTGCCTTCAATCTCACAAGGTTAATCTAATTTTTTGCTCTCACTGAGCAGACGACACTGCAGACAACCTGCTAGACTGCTGACTGGTCACTACGCGAAACAAACACCTGACTGTGATAGGCGCAAATGACAAGTCCATTTGCCCATCTTGCCTTGAAGAACATGAGACGGTGGAACATATTTGTGGTTCTTGCTTGCTTGTTTATTTGCCATCAACTTTTTTAAACTCGTTATTACCTCTATTGTCAGTTTCTGAATTAAAAGTTTGGCGTAAAAAACTTAGCCGTTTTGATGTTTTAAGCTTTGTGTTTTAAAAATTTGACAAATATTTTTCGCCTCACTTTAAAACTCGGAGCGATAAAAATAAAAATGATGGCATTAACACAAATAAACTAATTTACATATTATTATTATTATTATTAGTACGTCGGGTATACTCGCGCTGCGACCTAAAAGATCTATTGTGCTAAACCCTGATTGTAGTCACTCCAACCTTATTTTGGCGGTTAGGGCTCGATTTGATGAGTTTATGGTGAAGATAATCTAAATAACGCTAGCGATCGCAGTGCTCGTAAAAAAAATAACCCTTCCGAGCGAGAGAGTATTTTGACGTATTTACGAGCCAGTTGCCACTGGTTATCTCAAAAAATATATTGCTAAACACACTGGCATTGAGGAAAATTGAGTAGTCCCCTTGCAAACAGTTTTATGTGATTTTATAACAGAAAGCCATAAATTTGAAAAAACGACTACGACAACAAGTAACATTTATATTGAATCTTTTTTATTATTACATGAAAATTTGGATAAATAAGAGCCTTATAAAATTGTAACTTAACATAACATGACTAAGATAACATTAATAGTCTATACGACCTAAAGCAGTTTTCTAAGTTCATCAGAAGAAGTATACTTTTGAAAGTTTATAAGTAAGTATGATACCGACTTTTGGAAGAAGAGTTAACATTTGATGCTATTTTTTTCAGAATATAAAAAGATTTTGCACTGTGTTGTTAGTGGACATGAAACTACTTTAAATACTGGTACGTTAACCACCAAAAACTAAAAATCTAAAAAAATTTACATAGCGCACTTTGCAAGTGGACTACTCAATTCTACCTTTTGTTACATACTTATCAAAAAAGGTGTTGATCCTAAAACTCTGAAGAGTGTGGACTTCATTTCAGTGTGGACGCAAATTTTTATTGGAAGGTATTACTACCCGAGCTGTGGCCTAATAAGGTGATTGTTATCCCTTTGAAGACTTTTTTATATTCATTGGCTTAATAAATAAATAAAAATAAATAAACCGTCTTTCCATACAAAATTAAGTAAGTATACGAGGTTTAGGTGGTTACGAAGCATTTACGCGTTTATATGAATCGCCCTAAATATAATTTGTAAGATTTGAAAACTTATTGTTAGTTTCGAAAGAAAGATTCAATAAATATATACATATTATAAAAAAAAATACTAAGTAGTCATGAAAAGTATCAATATTGTGTTCTCGGTACGTTCTATCACTACAGATGGATCATCACCATTTTCTTTATTTCTTTTTTTACATAACAACAATATTTATTGCCCTACCACGCCTATTTGAGCAGACCTTTAGTTTTTTTTTTTTACGGAGGAGGCTATCCATTACTTAGATGTTTAATTTGATTCCTATAAGTATAGTTTATATAAGACTCGACCACTCCAATAACCCATTCTTATTTGGGTTGGTAGTGGTGGTGCTACTTTTTTATAAAACCACTAAAAGCTTTTTTCATAAATATAAGAATTAACGGCTTTTAAGTGAATCAAAAATTTTATTAACTCTACTAACATAACATAACAATTGTTAAAGAAACTGTTGTGATAAGTTCTATCGTTTGTTGTTAGCTTATACATATATTATACAAAAGTTTTGTTTATTTTTCTCTCACCAAGTCAATTGGCTTGAAATGATTAAGAGCATTAACTGTCCAATCCGACTGAATATCACTAGTAAATTCTTTTTTGAAACGATAATTGCATACAAACACTTTGTCCTGGTATTCCGGCAGTGACCTGGAACAAAGACCATAAAAACAGATAAAAATTAAATATGATAAAAAACGAGTTTTGATTAGTTTTGTAACAAATGTTCTAAATAGTGATGTGAAAATTAAATAGAGCCACAAAGTGAAAACAAAAAAATAGTGAAAAGACAAGGAATAAGTAATAAAATTATAGTTTAACAAGTAAGAAAGTCTAAGTTCGGGCGGAGCCGAACATTAAATACCCGGCGCAAGTATTAAATATATGTTTTTTCACCCTTCCGAAACCTTCCGCTAGATGGTAAGCCGAGGTGTATCAATTTTGAGTAAATTAGCGTCCTTCAATTTCGAAATATTGAAGTTTCAAGCATTTCTTAAATTTACCGTTATATGAGAATCGGCCGTTATTTTAGTCCGATTTCAATAATTTTCAACGTTTTGCTTACACGTGGCAAGTACAATAACCATACCGAGTTTGGTACAAATTGGTAGAATGGTTACCGATATACTTATATGTGATCATAAGTGGGCGGTGCCACGCC
>NW_023472920.1:0-3941 GCF_013731165.1 Rhagoletis pomonella
TTGGAAAAGATCCCTCTTCACGCCTATACATATGTCTGGGAGCAAGTCCGACGTCAAAAATTATCGTCCAATCAGTGGAATTCCAACATACCTAAACCCTTCGAGAAGATAGTTCATGATAAGATTATTTCCCAAATTTCCGAGCTCATATCGCCTTATCAGCATGGATTCTTAAAAGGTAGATCAACTTCTACAAACTTAGCGTTATTTTAAAATTTTGTTTTAGACCAATTTGAAAACTCATCAATGCGATGCCATATTCACTGACTTCTCGAAAGCCTCTGATAATCATACATTACTACTGAAAATCTGATAGCTAAAAGTTGATAGAACCCAATTCGTTCGCATTAATAATACCAAACCCGATGTAATTAAAGTCACCTCGGCGGTACCACAAGGCAGCCATCTGGGTCCGTTACTTTTCTTGGTTTTTGTCAATGATATTCCGGACATCTTCCTAACATCGCATTGTTTAATGTAGGCCGATGATCTAAACTTATACAGTCGCACAGAAAGCGTTTCCGACTGCATTAATCTTGAAGAAGACTTGCAAAGACTGAATTCATGGTGTGACGCTAACTCGTTGCCTCTTAACGTTGGTAAATATCAATTTATGTCCTTCAATATACGCAAAGTAACAGTTGACTACCACTATAGGTTAGACACTGCTCCACTTACAAAAAAATTTATGAATAGAAAGATCTGGGAGTCATGTTTACTTCGAAAATGTCCTTTTCTAAACATATCGATTTCATGATCCCCAAGGCGAGGTCGATGCTTAACTTTGTAATAAGGAATTCAAATGAATTTCAAGACCTCTTCACACTTAAGAGCTTATACTTCTCATTTGTAAGATAGAACCTTTAGTATTGTAGTATCATAGGGGATGTCCTCTATTCGGGTTCATCTTCAAGCATAGAGAAGGTTCAAAAATGCTTTACCAGATGCCACTTACCAAGTGCCACTTCTTGCTCGAACTAATTATTTTCAATTGTCCTGCTCGGGATCTCAGATTCAGTGACACGTTCCGTTTACCAATTCACAAGACCAACTTTATGTGTAATGAGCTACTTACGCGTTGTCTGAGGCAGACTAACCAAATTTGTAAAAATTTAAACGTTTTCTCAAATTCTCGTGATAGCTTTAAATCTAAACCAGAGCTGTTAAATATCCATTACGATTAGTTATCATTAATTTTTTGCATTTTTTTAATTTTAATGATTATTTTAATTTCCTTACATAACCCAGCCATTAAGAATTAATTATTAATTGTAATTATCAAAAATAATCATGATTAATTGCCATTAAAAAAATAATTAGTAATAATCAAATAATTAAAATTAATAAAATTGTTTTTTCAATTATTTGATTATTTTTAATTGTTTGATTATTTTTAATTACTTGATTGTTTTTAATCATTTGATTGTTTTTAGTTATTAGTTTATCTTCAATTATTTGATTATTTCTAATTATATGATTATTTTTAATTATTTTTCCAAATAGATGAAGCTGTGTTTTTTACTTGAAAACAGTATGAGGTGAACTTTTTAAAAAGTTTTAAACAGATATTTTTTCTGTTCTTGCATCAAGGAATCCTTTTCAATGGTAGAAGGAACCAAAAAAGGCATTTAATATACTTTTTTTAAGTTCATTGCAAAAAGTTAATTTTTTATGGGCATTTTGAAGGTCACATTGAACAAATAATTACTTTGATCTTCAGAACTAAAATTTTAGATTTTTTGTCTTTCTTTTGACCTAAAAACAGGATATAATGAACTTAAAATAATATACGAAATGCTATTTTCGATTTCTTCTACCATGGAAAAGGATTCCTTGATGCAAAAACACCAAAAATATCTATAACTTTTTAAATAGTTCGCCTCATACTGTTTACAGGTAAAAAATTAAAACAATTGAGAACCCCCCTAATTTGATGTGAATTGAGGTGATTTGAAAGGTGAAGGCAACTTTTTTTATCCAACGAAATTATCTTTCCTATATTTTCTTTAAAATGCTGCTAAATTTATTTCGCTAGATGTTTTTTGTTCTCTAGATATTACATTTTGTTAATATCTACACTGTGCGGTGTTTAACAATAACTTCTAATTTGCTAATTTCTTATATATTGTTCACACTACAGCATTAACCACAGAAATTACATTCCCGAACATTGTCAAATATATTCTTCACAAGTTGAAATAAAATAAAATCGAGTTTACCAGTTAAATTGATAAATTGGCTTGCACAATCTATGGTTAGGAGTAAAATTAGAGTTAAATCGTGAAATATTTAGCCCAGAAAGGTTAAGTTGCTAACTCTACATATGTCAATTCTGTCAGTAACAAGAATAAAAAAAATTGAGATTTCAAAAATATTTAATGTAAAAAATATTTCTGAATTCATATGTACATACATACATATCCATTTTCCGCCTTCAACTCTGAGGTTTCGGCCAGTCTTGCGTGAAAAATATATGCCATTAAAATGCACCAAACGTATGCAGTGAATAAATGTCGCTGGCCAATTTGCAGAGCAATGAGATAGCATTTTATTTAATATTTGCCACATTATTTAACTATTCTGTTTGTATTTCAAATGTTATATTCAATTTCAAATAATAAATGTAAACAATCAACCAAATGTCGGAAAAGGGAGAGCGGTGCCTACTTAATTTAGAAATCCCTTGGGTTACTTAACTCTGGGGCAGCCTTCAATGCTGCAAGACACTGTCGGGTTTAGGAATATAAAAAGTTAACTCTGAGCTACTGAACTCTGTATTTATATATTTAACTCTGGATGTTCTGCAAGTGGGCCTAATTGATGAATTGAATTGAATAAATAAATAAATACATAAAAGTAGACGGAAGGTTGTAGGGTCCATGGCAGCTAAAAAAGTGCGTATATTTTTTTTAATTGATATCATAAATTTTGTGTTTCTAGTTCAGCTTTCGGCTCTCGAAAATTTGGCCTGAAAGAGGTGCTTTATATATCAGTTATTTTGGGATACCAAATTTAAAATCAACGAAAATAGAAACAATAATGTAAGTGCTTTATTTTTCTCATATAAATTGCTAAAAACGCTATCTAAATCTAAATGATGTATTCAGATCGAAGTGTCCATTGAAACATATAATTTTTCGAATACAGAAAAAGCGAAAAAGAATGATCATATCTAGACTGCGGATTTTTATACAGAAAACGAAGCCTAAAAACATGTATCACTTAACTATGAGCAAAGTAAATAAATTTTCTTTGTTTTCTGCATGAAAATCCGCGGTCTTATCATACCTTGTATCCAAAAAAAGTAGAAATTAAAAAAAATCAGTATGAAAAATGATAAAAACTTATAAAGTTTGTGCCAACTATTCTATTTAAAAATCTAGTTCAGATTCAATTTTTATTTTTATTTTTATAATCAAACTTAATAGTTTCTTATTAATAATTGGAGTTAAAAATTTATATATTTTTCATTATGAAAAGAAGCATTTCCGCATTACCGGTAATTTTCAACATAAATGCTACCCAATGCACTAAACTCCATTTTTGAGTTCAGTGAGGAAGGTGGGGTTCCCAGAGATTCTTTGCAACTATAATAATAATAGATTGGTCCTTACACATTTGTTAGTGTTTGACCGGGCTTCTCCTCTGATTTTTACGCCGACACCGAACGGCGATTGTATTTTTATGAGAATCTATTTTCATGGCAGAAATACACTCAAAGATTTGCCATTGCCTGCCGAGCGTGCGACCGCTATTAGAAAAACTTTTTTTTTTTGTTTTTTTATTTTATATGTTGGGTTGGGCTTGAACCCAGGCTAAACGCTACACCACAGCGGCCGTCTATGATTCCACCAAATGAAAGGAACTTCTTGTCCTGGTATAAGGGGTATCTGTAAATATTTCTCCATCGTTTGGCTATCCACATCACTACTGGAATCAGT
>NW_023472921.1:0-3941 GCF_013731165.1 Rhagoletis pomonella
TCTCCATAACAAATTTAAAATACTTCGAGAGATTTTCTATCCTTCCACACCACCTTGTCCAATAACTCTAATTTTTCTCCATGAGTATGGGATTAGCTTCACATACATAATAATAATAGATTGGCGCTTACACATATGTTAGTGTTTGGCCGAGCTTCTCCTCCGACTTGTGGCGTGCGCCTTGATGTTGTCACACAAAGCGGAGTGACCTACAGTTTTAAGCCGTCTCCGAACGGCGATTGTATTTTTATGAGAAGCTGTTTTTCATAGCAGAAATACACTCGGAGGTTTGCCATTGCCTGCCGAGAGACGACCGCTGTTAAGAAAAAACCTTTTCCTATATTTTTTGCGATGTTGCTTTGACCAGGGCTTGAACCCAAGTGCTGATGAGTGAAAGCGCGCACTGCTTACCACTACATACATACATACATATATATTTTCATACCAAGCCTGAGTACTTTACCCCGAATATTTAAAGAGATATGCGATATGAAACTTTCAGTCAGTTAAAAAATGTTAATCGCGTTTGACGATTAAAATTAATTTATCGTACTCAACTGTACGATTAATGATTAAATTTTTTTTATCGTTACGTATGTCATAAGCTATCTCTGTGCGAAATTTTATGCAAATCTGTTCAGTCGTTTCCGCGTATTAATTTAATTAAACTTTTTTAACAGGTTGCAACTCTTCCAAAAAATTAGCCCATTTTCCACTGTAGGTCATAAGCAGGGAACGGATTTTTAGGACCTAAAAAGCTATAAAAAAGGCAAAATAAAATAAGGAAATAGGCTGGAAAAGGCAAAATAAAATAGTGAAAAAGGCAGGAAAAGACACTAGATGTTGCAAGAAAGGCAAACAAGGCACTAAAAAAAGACAGAAAATACAAAGAACAATCAAAAAATACATTTATTTTAGAAATTTTTATATTACAAGTAAAAAGAGAAAAACTTTGAACTAGTTTCATGATATGAAAAATTTGTACTTTGAATATTTGACTATTTTATGCTTTCGAGTTTCTAACTAATAAAACTTTAATCTGTATAGTTGTAGTAACATTGAACCACAAGATGCATTTTGAAGTTTTCTGGCAGCATTTTCATTCAATTTTCGCGAAGAAAAGCCTTGAATGTACTAAATGTGCGCTCGACGTAAATTGATACAAGTGGAGCCCAATTTAAATATAGAACATTTGAAACGTTCATATTATCAGGAATAAGGGCGTTTTCCTCGCCCTTTACGCTTAACGCTTCTATAAGCCGCATGGGCATGTGTATATTCTTTAATCTTAAAAAAAAAAAATTCAAATGCTATAATCGCTTTTTTAAGGGTAGAAAAGGCAAGCAAAGGCAAATATCTTAAAAAAAGCAAATATTTAAAAAAATGCAACATCAAATGTGTATATATGGAATCAGGTAAAGCTAAATCGTGGACATTCTTAATCGAATATACTCTATCTCTTTAGCAGAAAAAAAGGCAATTTCCATAAAATCCGTTCCCTGGTCATAAGCTATATGCTTGCAAAATTTCATGCAAATCCGTTCAGACGTTTCCGCGTATTAATTTAATTAAACTTTGTTAGCAGGTGGCAACTCTTAAAAAAAGTAGCCTACTTTCCAACCTACGTCATAAACTATCTGTGTGAAATCAGATCAGTTCACCCATTTCCGCGTATTAATTAAATTAAAAATTTCTTACAAGTGGCAACTCTTAAAAAAAGTAGCAAATTTTCCAACCTAGGTCATAAGCTATCCGTGTGCAAAATTTCATGCAAATCCGTTCAGTCGTTTCCGCGTATTAATTTAATTAAACTTTTTTAACAGATCCGTTCAGTCGTTCCCGCATATTAAATAAATTGAACTTTTTTAACAGGTGGCAACTCTTAAAAAAGAACAGCCTGTTAACCAATCTGGCCCATAAGCTATCTGCGTTCAAAATTTCATGTAAATCCGTTCAGTCGTTTCCGCGTGATTATTAAATGACTGTGCCGATAGCCCTGGTAACTAGCGTATATATTAATACTATAATTTTAATTATATTTATTAATAAATAATATAATAAAATAATAATAATAATTTCCCAAACATCCAAACATACAAACTTTCACATTTATAATATTAGTAAGATATATATACTTCATAATAAATAAGTGTATGAAAATGAGTGCTGTATACAAATTCTACGTCGGTATTTAATTTTCTGCTCCGATTTTTCACGTCATTTACTCCGAAGGCTTTAATAAAACTATAAGCTATGCATTTTTATACCCGAGCGCACTTGTTCACAAGGGTATTATAACTTTGTTCACATAACGGTTGTTTGTAACAGGAAAAAACGAATCGAGATAGATATAGACAAATGTATACATAAATGATCAGAATGAAAAGAGAAATCGATTAAGCGGTGACTGTCTGTCCGTCCGTCCATCCGTCTGTCCGTCCGTCCGGCTGTGCACACGAGTAAAAATTGAGATATCTTAACGAAACTTTGTACGTGCACTTCTTTCGGGCGTAGGACGGATGGTATTGAAAATGGGCAAAATCGGACAATAACCACGCCTACCTCCCATATAACGGTAGTTTTCAGAGATACGAAAACTGCGGTATTTTAGTAACTACTGAAGATTATACACTCAACATTGATATTTACAACAATTTTTAAATAAGAATTATACATTTTTGGAGAATGGGCTTATGTACATGTGTGTATCTTGGTAACCGCTGCACCAATTTCTTCCAAGCCGCTTTTCATATAACGGTAAATTTCAGAAATGCTTGAAACTTCAATATTTAGAAATTTAAGGACGCTAACTTACTCAAAATTGATACACCCCGGTTTACCATGTAGCGGTAGCTTTCGGAAAGGTGAAAATCATATATTTAATACTTGCGCCGGGTATTTAATGTTCGGCTCCGCCCGAACTTAGACTTTCTTAATTGTTTTTTGCAATTTTTCCGGTTTTTCGCAATTTACTGGAAATTTTGGGGGCTTAGAAGTCAAACGGGCCTCAGATTCGGGTTCAGCGGGTCGAATTACTTGTACGCGGGTCTGATTAAAAGCACACACCACTTTTTTCTGTGCTATGTACAATATGTACTTAAATATGTATATACCGGCTATTATTCTGATCTTTTTGTTTACCTGGAAATCTTATTTTAAGTGTAAAAATCAGCAAAAAAAAAATTTATTCACCGCCGTAAAACGACGTTTTCTTAAATGGTAGGAAAGAAGCCATTTTGGTAGGTTTTTGAACCAGCTCTTGGTAGGAGAGAAAGTTATTCAGTGGTAACCCTGGTACATATGTATGTACGAATGGATGTAGGTACACGAAGCACGCTTGCTTCATTCATATATTGCTTGGTAGCGGCAGAGCTGAAATGCGAGATGAATTCGTACATACATATATATGTACATACTAGCTTATACCCGTGGGTTTCACCCCGCGCTTTTGTACAAATACTAGCTTATATCCGCAGGTTTCACACCGCGCTTTTATACAAATATGAAAAATAATTTAATGATGTTAGATTTTATTTCTGTGCCCATTTCGTTATAGCTCGTTATTTTTTAAGCGAGTTAAGGTATTTAGGCCGTTTAAAACTATGAAATTATAAAATCTCGTCTGCGCGCTAGGCATACGAAAGATGTCAATCCCTCTAAGTTTATCTTAAAATGGTTCCAGGTATACGACGAGTGAACGTGTAACTTTCTTGGAGGTGCCACGGCGGGTTCTAATATTTCCAACTCAGATTTAGTAACCTGGCCTTGATAAAATACCACTTCTCATTACTGTAGCAAATGCCTCAAGAGGGCTTTAGATTACAAGGCCGAACCCGGTTCTCCCTTTTCCATTTAATGAAATTTATTCTGTCAGTACGGCACTTATAAAATAAATCTCCATAACAAATTTAAAATACTTCGAGAGATTTTCTATCCTTCCA
>NW_023472922.1:0-3941 GCF_013731165.1 Rhagoletis pomonella
GGATCGGCTGAGTTCACCTCAGCCTTTGACAAAACCCACCTCATAAATGGCGCCCGAGCAGGGACCCAGCTCTGCAGGCGCATGTGCAAAAAACTTAACAAGCACCAATACTGCGGAAGCGGGCTCGCCGAACACACCACAACCAACAGATGACACACGCGCCAGCGAGAGTAACACCAATACGCTGAACGTCGACTCCCTCAGCTGGATATATCTTCTAAAGAAGGAGAAGTTAATAGAGGAGTGCAAGCGGCATCGAATTTTCGTAGAGGGATATACAGTCGCCGACCTGCGCAACGCGCTTAGCGCATATGTAAAAGCGAAGCGACATCGCAAATCAACAGAGGATTTATTAAGAGATTTGGAAGAGGAGATTAAAGCAGAAGAGGAGAGACCAGTAAAAATGCAGCCCGGCACCATTCCCACCGTCCGGATCGACAACTATAGTCCACCGCCACTGGAGATGAAGCCTGCAACAAAGCGTGGCGAGATCAGCGACGCCGAGCTAATGAATACCGTTCGCCGATGGAACGTACATTTTTCGGGAGGCGACGCGCTACACGACTTCTTGGAGAGAATCGAAGAGCTAGCCGAATGCTACCGCATCCCGCTAGACAACCTCCTCCCAACCCTACCGGAAGTGTTACGCGGGAAGGCTCTACAATGGTTCCGCGTACCAAAGCCACAGCTACATTCGTGGGCAGCGTTTCGTGCAGAAATAGAGCGGTTCTTCCTCCCACGGCGACACATGAGTCAGCTCGAAGATGCCATCCGGCAGCGGCGCCAACAAAGCCGAGAGAAGGCCAAGGATTACATCTTGGCATTACAAACGCTTATACGCCAACACCCGACCATGTGTGGAGAGGATCACTTGGAACGCATCTACGATGGTCTACGTGTGGAGTATCGTCTCTTCGTCAAGCGAGGGGAGTTTAAAACGATCGAGGAGCTGATGGATCTCACCGACGAATTTGAGCTTCTGAAGGGCGAAGAGGCCAGAAACAGCCGACAAGCAGCACACAGCCTAGCTCCCCTAGAAGAAAGGTACAGCAGAGAGGAATCCTGCTGGCATTTCAAAGGACGCGGCCACCTCCGCTTCCGATGCCGAAGGACAAAAAGGCTGTTCTGCTCTAGGTGCGGCCGAGATAACGTCTTCTCCCGGGATTGTCCATGCAACACTGCCACCGCTAAGCCGCCCCGCAAAATACGCAGCACCGGAACAGCTCCGATCGCCGCCGTCCCTGTAGACACTAACACCCAACAAGGAGGAAAAGCAGATGGTCGCTACTACATCAATGTGAGCGTAGAAGGTATGAGCGTACGGGCACTATTGGACACCGGCGCAACGCTCACCTACATTGACGAGTCCATACGTCCACACCTGGAAGAGAGGAAAATCCAGCATCGACCCAATCACCGAAATGTACAACTGGCCGATCAAACATGCGTCTCCAGCTTGTACACTTATCCAGTAAGGATAATGTACAACAAGGGAGCCACAACCACCCTGGCTTCGGCACTCCCAAATCTTGCCGAACGCATGATCCTGGGGATGGATTTCCTTAGGGACAGAGAGGCCATCCTTACCCTGGACGGACAACCACTGCCCGCACCCACCCCGCGAACAACCGATGATGGAGCAGACACACTCTACACCGTAGAAATCAGCACCAGCGATTGGTACGAAAGAAAACTAAAGACAGTACAGCAACAGCCTAGCCGCCACCCGGACTACCAAATCATCGACAATAGATTGTTCCGCCACATCGCGCCGCGCAACAAGCTCTCCCGCGCGCCTCAATGGAAGCTCTGCATCCCCACCATTCGCAGACCAGATATCCTGCAAGAGGTACATGACGCCGCGGCAGCCGGACACCTAGGCGTCAAGAAAACTCTCAAACGAGCACAGCAGAACTACTACTGGCCTGGGATGTACCGTGACGTACTCAAGCACGTACGAAGGTGCCTGTCCTGCGCCGAGTACAAGGTGGAACAAAGACGACCAGCAGGATTAATGGCCACCATGCAGTGCTCGCAACCATGGGAAATCGTCACGGCCGACTTCGTAGGACCACTTCCACGCTCCAAACAAGGAAACACGTGCCTCCTCGTCCTGGTCGACAAATTTTCTAAATGGGTTGAGTTAGTTCCCGTTCGCCAAGCCACCACCGCCAACGTCATCCAGGCACTCCGGGAGAGAATCATTTACCGGTTTGGCTGCCCAGCCATCTTTCTCAGCGACAACGGAAAGCAGTTTGTGGGTAAAGCCCTAGCGGAATTTCTCAGCGAGCACCGCATAGAGCACAAATTCACCGCAGCCTACGCTCCTCATGAAAACCCGACCGAACGAACCAATCGGGTAGTTAAAACCATGATAGCACAACGTTCAAGGACAGATCATCGTACCTGGGATCAGGAGCTTTCCCAGATCGCCTTTGCCATCAATACGGCCCAGCACGAATCAACGCGAGCATCCGCCGCGGAGATCAACTTCGGACGCAATCCAGCGGCGCCACGGCAGATGCGCACCGAAGGGGCAGTACCCGAGGAACATCCCATGGCATCCCCAGCCATCACCGAGCTATGGGCAGAGATAAAGGGGCACCTCGCCGCGGCGGCCAAACAGCAAAAACGGTACTACGACCTACGCAGACGGCCGTGGAAACCTAGAGTAGGAGAGAAGGTGATGAAGCGAGATCACCCCCTCGCCTCGGCTGCCGACAACTATGCTCAGAAGCTCGCGCCGAAATTCTCAGGCCCATATACGATCACCAAATACATCTCCTCCAACACGGTGACACTCGTAAACCCCGAGCGGCCCGACAAACAACCAACGCACGCGCACCTGCAGGACCTGAAGCCGTTCAACGCATAACAACAGAAACCCGTTCTCTATCTTATCATTACAGATTACCTCGCAAGTCACGTCAGACACACCGAAGTGATGAGTCGCAGAAATCGCCACCCAGCTCCGCCGGATGAACCACAACGCGTCCAACCATGGCGTCCGCCGTTCGAAAGCGTACCCTGGCCACCCAACAAAGCCAGGATTCAGCGGGTCCAAATCTTTCGAGGGCCGCCACTCCTGGCGGCAGCCGCCGCACCGGGCGAACCTCTTGGCGCAATCGTGGAAGCGCCCGCCAACAACGAGCGATCACCCAGCCCCGCCGGGCCACGAGCACCCGAATGCGAACCCAGCATCGTAGGCACGGAAACAGGCGGACCGCCAAACAATGGGGACACCGCCGAAAATAGCTACACCCCCGGCGAAGAAGTTAACCCCCCGGACGCGCGTGACCACGCGCTAGCACTGCTCGACGAGGAAATAAAAGACTTCGTCGATAACTTCCGACTGAAACGGCCAAAAGTCACAAATAGGACGCGGTGGATGGTTAAATATAAAAACCGAACTGTCCTAGTGTCACGCCACGGCCCTGATCGCGCCAGCGTAAGGTATCGCGGACTGCGGTACAACGTAACATTCTGCGACTGAGCAAGAACCTCCAGGATAAACTATACATTCCGTAGAAATCATGATTTTGCTAATAAAAAAAAAATAAAAAAATAAAAAAAAAAAAAAAAAATATAAATAAATAAATGAAATGAAATATACAATAGAGATAATAATAATAAGTTCAATCATGTTTAATATCCATACCTACTACACTTATACTCATAAACATACACATAGATAGCTTAGGAATAGCATACCATGTAAGAGCCTTTTGTTAAATAAAGCAATATTACAAACGGGACGCACACACACCGGCCGAGCCACCGTACGCCGTACGGTGGTAAATTATACCTAGGCTCTGCCTAAAGGTAGTGAAGGTCCATAGGACCAAAACTCTAGAATGCCGCAACCTTTCGTCCGCCAAAGTGGGGGGGGGGGGGGTTGTAACGTAGCAATTCACTACGAAACAATAGTACACAGCACGTTG
>NW_023472923.1:0-3939 GCF_013731165.1 Rhagoletis pomonella
TACTTAAAATCAAATTTGTGAAACCAAAATTCAATCTCCAAGTGTTTCTCGACATCAGTAACTCGGATGGACTTGGAAGATCGTCTTTGGGTGTTGTTCTATAATGCAGAAGCGCAGTATATGGGTCTGTTCCTTTTTCTTTGCATTTGTACAACATTGTTTTGATTTTCTGAACAGATCTTTCTGCTAAACCATTTGATCTTGGCATATAAGGACTGGAAGTAATGTGTTCAATACACCAATCTGCGCAAAACTGTGCAAAGTCTTTTGAACTGAAAGGCGGGCCATTATCCGTTATGAACACAGCCGGTATTCCCTGTCTGGCAAAAATTGACTTGAGTTGCATTATAACCTGGGTGCTGGAATACCCCGTACTTAAAATTTCACATTCAATGAACTTTGAGTAGTAGTCAACAACTAACAAGTAAGTCTTTTTATCAAATTCGAACAAGTCAGCACCCAGCTTGTACCAAGGAATGTTGACAATTTCATGGCACAACAACTTTTGTTTAGGATTAGATTTACGAAATTTTAGACAAATTTCGCAACTGGAGACTACATTGTGGAGGTCATTATTGATATTAGGCCAGTACACAGAGTTTCTAGCCAAATTCTGGCATCTCTGTATACCCATATGTCCCTCATGTAAGTAATACAAAATTTTCGGTCTAAGATTTTTTTGGTACAACAACTCTGTTATTTTTTAGCAATAGCCCATCTATCTCAACAAGCTCATCTTTAACTTGATAATAAGGCATCAATTCTTTATCAATTCGCTTTTTATTTGCGGGCCATCCATTCTTCGTAAAATACAAGAGTTTTTGAAAAATTGTATCTGTTTTTGCTGCCTCTCTAAACTCATCTAAGTGACTACTTGGCAAAGCAATTTGCGAAATAATTAAATTACAGTGAATATCAATATCTTTGTCCACTTCCGTCAGTGCATAATCTTTAAGTGGCGCTCTGGATAACGTGTCGGCAATAAACAAGTCCTTTCCGGGCTTGTAAACGACAGTAATGTTGTACGCTAATAATCTGAGCATGAATCTTTGCAGTCGCGCGGGAATCTTATACAAAGGTTTGTTGACAAGTGTAACCAACGGCTTATGGTCCGTTTCTACAAGGACATGACGTCCATAAACATACTGATGGAAGCGTGTACATCCGTATAGGATAGCAAAGAGCTCTTTTTCGATCTGGGCATAATTTGTTTGTGTTTCAGTTAGTGAAGCAGATGCATAGGCAACAGGGTTCCTGTCATGCATAATGACTGCTCCAACAGCATATTTGGATGCATCGACTGACATGACTAATTGTTTTTTAGGATTAAAGTAGGTCAAAACCGGTACATTTGTAATTTCTTTAAGTAAATTTTGAAATTCTTCCTCTTGTTTATTGTCCCAATGCCATACTACATCATTCTTTAAAAGGTCTCGTAAATATTTCGTTTACGTATATCAATAAAACAACCCAAGTAGTTAATCATTCCCAAAAAGCGCTGTAATTCTTTTACATTTTTTGGTACCGGCATCTCAACTTTAGATTTAATTTTCTCTTCATCTGGCTTAACGCCTTTTTCACTAAATATGTGTCCAACGAATTTGACTTCCTTCTTTAAAAATTTCGATTTTGATTTATTGAACCTTAGCCCAACACTTTGTGCCCTTTCCAAAACTGACTCTAAAATGGCATTATGTTTTTGAACGTTCGGAGCATGGATCAAAAAATCATCCATATATATTATTAGACCCTTAATGTGGCCGAATAGTCTAATCATTTCTGAATGAAAAATTTCCGGCGCTGCATTGATACCAAACGGTAATCTCAGAAATCGGTAACGCCCAAAAGGCGTGTTAAATGTACATAACTTTGATGATTCTATATCTAATGGTATCATCCAGAAACCTGAGTTAGCATCTAATGTGCTGAATATTTTAGAACCTGCCATTTGCGACTTACATTCATCGATGTTCGGAAAGGAAAATCTTGGTCTGACTATAGCCTTGTTTAAATTTTTAGGGTCCAAACACACACGTAAATCTCCGTTGGGCTTAGCCACTAAAACTATTGAGTTGACCCATTCGGTCGGTTCACTAACTGGCTCTATAACCTTTAACTTCATCATACTGGATAGTTCCCTTTTTAGTGGCTCAAAAAGTCCAAATGGAACTCTGCGTGGTGCATCTACTACTGGTTGATAGTTTTCCTTTAATTTCAAATGACACTCACTTTCCAACTGCCCTAATCCTTTAAAAACTTCTTCATATTTTTGTAACAGGCTCTCGCAGCCTTTTGATTCACAGCTTATTGTAGTCACCATTTTTACCAAATTCATTTTAATAGCCAATTCAAGACCGATCACATTTTTACATTTCATATTAAGGACATAAAATTCAGCAGAATAACTTACTTTTTTATACAACAATTTTACATTGACTTTTCCTAGTAGAGGCAATCTTTCCCCGCTGAATGTTAAAATATTATGACATATCTTACTTTCTAGCTTACCGATATTTAATTTATTAAAGTTTTCGATCGATAGTAAGTTCGCCTGGGCCCCCGTGTCTATTTGACACTTCAGCTTCGCGTTGTGTATCTCCACCTCAATGTTCCAGTCTTTCACCGCACCAGTTCTGCCACTGCTAACAATTTTACTCACTCCTATCACATTCGTTTTTTGTTGTTAAGTTTTTGTTCCTGACAGTTTCAACATGTATTCCGCCCACGAAAAATTGCGACTCGTGATCTTCATTTTCTTCCTCTTCTGCACTTGTCTCGCTCTCTTCGTATACGTTTCTCACATATCTCTTTTGCCCGTTATTCCCCATGTTTCCTTTACGCCATTTTGTGAAGCAGACATTTGCAAAATGGTTCAATTTTCCGCACGTGTAGCATTTTTTACCTTCTGCCGGACATTTGGTTTTATGTACTTGCCCACATTTATCACACGTTCTTGATGTTTGCTGCTGAGCCTGTCTAGCACTCTTCTCCTTGTAGTTCAATGCAGATTTTCTCAAAGCTGCTACCTGTATGCTTTCGGTTGGCTCACGTTGTATCATGGCTGCATTTTCTTTTGCTAGTTCCATGCTATTAGCTATTTCAATCGCTTTATGCAATTTTATGTTGCCTTCGCTTAAGATCCTCTCCTTTATTTTATTGTATTTTTGTGATAAACCGCATATAAAAATGTCCCTACAACTGAAAGCATACAATGTACACCCTAGGGCCGGTTACTCAATGTCTGGTTAACACTAATCTCCGTTTAAACATCATGAAACCGATTCAAAATAACGTTCCGGTTTGGGTTTCGGTTTCGCAAAGTGTTTCGGTTTCGGTTTTGGTTTCGTTCTTCAAAATTTATTTCGGTTTTGGTTTCGGTTTCGGTTTCGTTCCGGTTTCGGTTTTTCACAGAAATTTTGTTGATATTATTTAAATCACAATGTCTTAAACGTTGAGGAAAGAAAATCGAAAATTACAGTTCACTGATAATATCAACACTAGGTTCTTTCCCTAACAATCCGGACCGGATTTGGTAATTAGAGAATAAGAGAAACATTTTCTTTCAAAAATGGAACAAAGTTCAGAAGTACGGAAACGCAAAAACCCACATTTCGTGCCCACAAGTCGAGAAACAGCTGATTCACGTTGTTCTGGTTTTTGTCACTTATACCATGTTTTGACCGACATCGGAAACATGTTTTCGTTGCTAAAACTTTTTTTTTCGATTATTTATCGAAGTGGAAGTCATATTTTATCATCTTTAATATGCCATTTCGGATTTATTGTTAATTGCCTGGCCAAAGCAAAATAAGAATGAAAGTTAAAGGTTGTAAATGAAAAGAAAATGAAGGAAAAATGTTTTGGTTGTCGGTCAGAACATGGTATTAAATGCAAACACTTGGAGATTGAATTTTGGTTTCACAAATTTGATTTTAAGTA
>NW_023472924.1:0-3938 GCF_013731165.1 Rhagoletis pomonella
AATCCAGGACCCGATGCGCTAATCGGTGGAGCATTCGAGTCTTCAAATGATGAGTTCTCCTTATCCTTTCTTAGTTTAACATTCAATTAAAAATGTATTAAATTTTTTTTCAGAAAAGTTCATCAATGAGAATGGCGGCGATGAAGCGGAATATATAGCTGCATCGATATCGTTTTTCCAATTTGCCAATAACCGCATGTAATTCAAAGCACGCAACAAGATGTAATAATTAACTTTTTTATGCTTAATTTGTGTGTGTTATCGTGAATTTGTATACAAAAATGTTTATTCCCTATTTATATTTTCGCGACTGTAGATGAGTCCGCCGAAAATTCTCATTTCTTTTAGTTTCTAGTTGTTAAGCAATCTATGTATTAGTTTTTAATGAAATATCTTTAAATAAAGGGTTATAAAAATGTTTATAAAAAGCTTTCTTTTGAAAATTTTTAGTAAGTTTATATTCATACGCTTATAAACAACTTTTTTTGAACCTTTATTATAAGTTTACACTTTTATGCTTATAAAAAGCTTTCTTTTGAACATTTATTACAAGTTTATATTTCTACGCTTATAACCAATGTTCCTTTTCGATTATTTTACGCTTACTTTCAAGCGTTTTATAAACAAAAAATCAACGTTTTGTAAGCTTAATGTTTATAATTGAAAACTTAAAAAAAACTTTCTTTAAGCTTATTTTGCTTGTTGGGTTGCCGACCACTGCCCTGCAGTAAATCGTGCTAGTTCAGAACTAGTGCAGAACTAGCTCCTTAAGAGGAGGTACTGGTTCTCGATCTATCCCAACGCAATGCTTTCAACTGTCTTTTTTTACATGGCGATGTCCTACGAAGTGGAAATTGCCACCCCTGCAGAAATTTCGAACTAGTTCTGAACTGGTTCCATTTTCGACAGTTCTGGGACAATAAGTTTTTTATAAAAAAAACAAAAGTTTAAAACTAGATTATTGGATATTTTTCCTTTTCTAAACTGTTTCCATTTTGAACCGTAGCTTTTTTATGAAAATACTTTTGATTATTCGATTTTTTTAATTTTTTTTTCATTTTTTCTGTTTTTTTACAGATTGCATTTTATTTATTTTTTATTATTCTTTTATATTAAATTTGATCATATTCCCTTCAATTTTTGAACGGCACTCAACAATTTAAATTTTTTAAATCTGAAAATCACAACTGCCTCCACCGCGATTTGAACTCGCGACCAACGATGTTAAAGTCGGAGGTCTTGCCGCTGAGCTATTTTAGTATTGTACGAGGATTGAGAATTTGTGCATTTACTTCTCAACAGAGCGCAACTAGCACACCAAAAGTTTCAACTGTCCCTCTCTGCAGCCGTTTTGCACTAGTTCAGAGATATTTCTGAAATGTATGGGGCGGAACTACCCTGTGGGGAAAATCTCTAGTTCTGAACTGGAGCGCTTCTAGTACATTTAGTCCCAGTACTGGTTCGCGATAAATCTCTTTTGCATGCAAGCAACTGGCGAATTTAACATGGCGATGTCCTAGGAAGTGTCAATTGCCCCCCGCTGCATCCCTTTTTCGATAGTTCTGAACTAGTTCTAAATTCTATTGTTCCGAACCAGTTCTAAAAAACGACAGACGAAAAGACGAAAAACGAAAAAAGTATCATGATTTTTCAATCTTTTTCGTTCTGTCGTGTGTGCGATTTTAAGTTATTTTGTAAGGAATGTGTTTTCAATTTGAAGTTAAATTTATTTGAATAATTGTAAGAAATGTACGTTTACATACTTTTAGCTGTAGCTGAGTTTGCAGAGGTGTTCGCTGTTATTTCTTAGATTCCAGACGGTCCCAAGATTTCGAAATGTTAACACAAATTTTAGTTTTGTATTACCAAGCTATGAAAAAGCATCTGCGAAGCACAGAATATAAGCGTATTTGAACGAAAAAGCCGACGAACACATATCTATGTAAAGTAATTATAAACAAGCCCCTCTCTCCATCCCTTATTCGATAGTTCCGAACTAGTTCTAAATTCGACAAATAAGATCTAGTTCGTTCTGCATCCCTTTTTCTATAGTTCCGAACCATTTCTAAATTCGTCACTTTAGACATAGATTTCTAGTGAAAAAAAAGCTGAAAAAAACTAGTTTTTTAAAAGTACCACTTTTCGCCGATTTTGGACTGGTGGGGATTTAGATCCTATCGGCCTAGTTCCCTTTTGGCGATAAAGACCTAGTACGGAACTAGAAATTTGATTCACTAGTCCGCGGTTTCGCTGCAGGGTAGCGCTTTAACAGACTGTCTCTAAATTTTACTGTGCTGATAGGCAAAAGCGGAAGTGACAATAATGTGCGTAAATCAGAGATGGGCAGAGAGAGGGTCCACTCTGCACGCGCCTATACAAAATGTATAGAGAGTTTAACCCTCATCTTACCAACATAAAAAAGTAGCAAATCCTACCAACATGTGTCTTTAAGACACTTATATGAAAATGAAATGAAAATGATTAAAACTTTAAAAGATAGGGAAGTAATGAGTCCTTTAGCGATTTTTTCGTAAGTAGAGCCTGCGAGCTCTTTTCTGTTTCGATACCATCCAAGTCGGATGCAATTTTTTCCAAACAACAATCCGGCTATTTCACAATTGTCAACCAAATTACAGAAGAACGTGAACGGCCCTCTATTTGATTTCCTGCGGCAAGTAAAACTATGCGCAAGTTGTCCAAAGTATCTCCTGCGCCTTTAGTTTGATCGTAATACAAATTTGTTTCTGAGTTTCTTTTCTTTTGGGCGTCGAAAGATAGGGAAAGAACTGATATCTTTGGTGCTGGGATCTAATCTAATTTTATATGAAAGAAAAAACATCAACGGTAATTTTTAGTGACTTAAAACTCGCACTTATTATATTAATTACTACAAAACTGCATACTCGAAAATTTAAAAAAAAATTCTAAATAAAAAGTTTAAAATTTTGATGAAATTTTTTGAAGTTTGATTCATTTTTATGAAGTTTGTGCAATTTTTGAAATATTTTATTTCTGTGGTTTCTGTTATAGATCGAACTATGAAAATTATAAAATGAATGATGAAAATTAATAAAATTAAATAAATTAACAGGAGTTGCAATAAAAATCATTTTGAATTTTCTATCTACTATTATTTTGAGTGCTGCTGTACATAGGTACATACATACATAAATATATATATATATATACCCTGCAAACTAAAGTCCCTGAAATCTTAACGAAATCCTTAGGAGTATCTCACGATTTTTTTTACGAATCTTCAAAGCAAATTATATGAAGTGGTTGACACGAACTCGTAAAGAAATTTTTATACGAAAAGTAAGGAAAATTCTGTAAGAAATTCTATAATGGCAGCATTATTTTCATTGCTTTACCGATTTTCTTCCGAAATTTTGTAAAAGAATCGTAGTGTGCTCAATTTATTTCATTTAAGAAAATTAGGAAAAAAATCGGATGAGATCTTTAAGAATTCTTTAAAATTTCTTTACAATTCAGAATACTCTGAAAAAATGGTTTGCAGGGTACATATATATTTATTGTTTTTCTTTACCTGACCTATATACATATAAAGAAGCATTTTAGTTTATCGTTATTTTACGTAAAATTCAAACATAAGAGTATGTGCCTCTGAGACACATGTTGGTAGTTTGTGTTCAGTGTTGCCGTTTTAGCCCTTTGGTGGCTAGATTTAGCTACCACCATATATGTAATACTTCTATATTGGCAGTAAGCTAACTTCTCAATGTGTAAGCATTCCGAAATCAAAGCGAGACAGTCTAGTACCGTTTTTGTCAATGTATTGTGTACTTGAGAGAGAAAGACTGATATATATATATATGTACATATATGTATTGTATGTTCCTTACGCTTTTATACATTTTATACATACATACTGTAAAAGTGTTAGGGCTGTTAACTTATCTATTCACGATTTAACT
>NW_023472925.1:0-3938 GCF_013731165.1 Rhagoletis pomonella
TTGGACGCCATATTGGATTCGTTATTATAAGACACATCTTATAAATGATATGATGCTAAATATAGAATAAATTATATTAATCTTTAATATTTTAATACTTCGCACATTTAATAATATACAGAATTAATTCAAAATTTCAATTTTGTGAGAAAACGAAATCAAAGTTTGATCAATTCATACAGTTGGTATACAAAAATACAGAGGAAAAGGCACATTTCTTCGCCATATTTTGGAAAGTTTAGTCATCTGTTAGGCTGTAAATATTCTACTAATCTAGCTTATTAAATGTATGGTCAAATCTCCAAAAACGTAAACTTTGAATTAAACGTTAAACGTTAACGTGCGACATGTTATAAATCTATGTTATTTGGAACAACTGCTTAAGTTGGTCTAGTGATATAAAAATGGCCGCCACTCTTTTCGGCGCGGTGTGTGCGGATTTGATTGGTAAAGGAATTAAGATCCTAATCGGCCCTACTCATTAGTTATACCTTTTTGAAGAAAATAATTCTTGAAAAATAAGCCGTGTTATTAAGGTGTTAATAATTAAGCAAATAAGTTTTATTATGAAATATTTACAATTACTGTTATAATTGAAAGTTTACAGAAAAAAATTGCTCATAAAGCTATCAACTCATAACTGTTAGAACCTTCCACGATCGAATTCGTTGAATTAATCGGATTTAACGGCTTGCTCAGCAGATATTATTGAAAATACTAATCAGTTTTGAGTTCGTTGGACGTTTCTAAATAAGACTAGCTTTATTTCGGTTAATTTATCACAGTTTTAAAATATGCCTTTTTCGCGTAAAACATGGTTTCTCCGATTAAAAAAAGAAGGACGTTATCGATTCGGCAGAATATTTTTTTGTATGTGTGTTACCATATAACTTTGAACCTCGTCAACCGATTTCGATAATTCTTTTTTTTATCGGTAATATGGTACCTCAAGGGTGGTGCTTAGTAATTGGGTTCAGATCCGATCATTGGATCATGAGGAAATTAAAGGTATTCCTAAATTTTTATATGAACAATTGAAGTCGGTTATGTTTTTTACTTAAAATTAGATAGATTCATGTTTCTGGCATAAGGGCGACGATATATCATACCGAGCCCTAACCACCAAAGTAACGTAAGGGATTTTTTATGCAGAAATATTCCAAGAGCATCTAGATGCATTTCTGCATCAAAATTAAAATTTTTAAAAAAGTGTCGCTTACGTTATTTTGGCGGTTAGGGAGAAGGAGCTTTTACTTTCAAATTTTGACGGCCTTGTTTTTTTTCTAACATGTATAAATAACCCATGTAGACGAAGCTAAATAAAACACAAGTAATGTTGGACATATTGTTTTTAAGGTATTTCATCCTGAATAACTTCTCCAAAAACTGATAAAAATTACTCAGAAATTGGTTCCGTCTTGGGTGTTATTTAGGGCCTCCAAAATTAATTTAAGTGCTCACTCGGTTTCTCAAAAATCGCAAAAGTTCAAAAAATATTATTCAGGAATTAGGTACTAGTTAGGTGTTTTTAAAGGCAACCAAAATTAATTTCGGTGCACACTCGGTATCCGAAATATCAGCAAAAATGTGTTTTGGGTCAGCCAACGTGACGTCACGCTAGCTGATCCACTCACTAAATTTCGTCGAACACTGGTAAATATTATTCAGGAATTGGGTACTATTTAGGGGTTTTTAAAGGCCACCAAAATTAATTTCGGTGCACTTTAATAATAATAATAGATTGGCGCTTACACATATGTTAGTGTTTGGCCGAGCTTCTCCTCCGATTTGTGGCGTGCGCCTTGATGTTCCCACACAAAGAGGAGGGACCTACAGTTTTACGCCGACTCCGAACGGCGATTGTATTTTTATGAGAAGCTGTTTTTTCATGGCAGAAATACACTCGGAGGTTTGCCATTGCCTGCCGAGGGACGACCGCTGTTAAGAAAAAACCTTTTTTCTATATTTTTGCGATGTTGCTTTGACCAGGGTTTGAACCCAGGTGCTGCGGAGTGGAAGCCAGTGATCGCACTTCTACCACATTGTGGTAGATCTGCCACTTTTTTGAGCACCTGCCACATCTACCACTCAAGGTCTCAAATTTACCACATATTCGCGTTTTTGCGTAGTTTTATTTTTGCTCGACATAATTTTCTTAATTTTAAAAGCAAAAATTGTCCATCACTAAACACTAACAACAGGCAGAATGGAAGAATAAAATAAACTCTAAAATAGTAAATTTTCTCAATAATAAATTTTTCACAGAAAACGTGATTTTATTGTGTTAACTTGCAAAATATATGATTTATAAAATGAATTAATAGCGAAAAGGTTAAAAAACTGCGATTTTTGTGAAAGTATTAGCAAATTTCAGTGCATCTAAAGTTTCTGAGGCGTTGTTTACTTTTACTTGAGAATTGTCAAATTCGGCAAATCCCAATTAGCTGTTTCTGGACCGGGCCACATTTGTTCGCTACTTCGTGATGTGATAAAAAGAAAAGCTGGCAGCACTCCACAAGGTTGCAGAAATTTCTTAAAGTATGTTCGAAAAAATCTTGATATGGAAGGAACTGCTTTACGCTGTCAAGGAAAAAAATTGCCAAACTCAACGCAATTTTTAGCAACTTCAATCTTGCACTTATTATTCTAAAATTTAATTTTTTAGAGTCTAATTAAAAAGTTTGCAATTTAAATGAAACCTTGCAGAATTTTTTTGATTTTCGTACAAAGTTTGATCCAAACCCAGAGATCTGCCACATTTTTTTAAAATCTATCAAATTTTTTTCCAGATTCTACCACACAGAATTTTTTTAAAGTTCGATCACTGGTGGAAGCGCGCACTGCTTACCACTACACCACAGCGGCCGGCTAAAGGTTTTGGAAATATTGGCAAAAATGTGTTTTTGTTGGAGATGCGAAGCAGTTCATAATATATTTTTGAATTCCATTCATTAAAATAAACCCAAGAATGATAGAATACAAGATTGCGCTTTCCCGCGGCTGATGACGTCACGTTCACAACGAATAGTGGAGATGGAGGAGACAAAAAATAGCGGTGGCTGCCATTTGTAAACAGATCGTAGTTGTGTTCATCTACTTTTTGAACAGAAAATTGAAGATCGAAGAAAAATTTAACATTGCGCCCAGAAATAGCGAAATAAAGAAGAATAATGAAGCACTAGGCTAGTAGAAATTAGTAACGCGAGTTCTTAGCAAATTGTTTCTGCATTTTTTTTATAAATAAATAATTTAGTAAAAAATATTCATTAGCAAAAACCAATAATAATTACTAGTAACTATTCGTACGAGAACAAACTTATCGCGCACATTTCTATGCTCACGTCACACGAACAGCTGATTCTGTCAAATTCGCCAAAACCCAAGTAGCGGTACTGCTGAATTCGCCACCTCTGTCTCTCTACATCATGAAATACACCTCTATAACATATGCATGAATGTATCATTTTCTCACTCTCTTTATCCTGTTCATTTGACTTTGTAACAGACAGTGCGAATAACGGAGTATTAGAAGTAGAAAGGCTTGGTAATTTATATTACTTGAAAACTCCAAATAATTTTGTTCATTTGATCTCAACAATTTTTATTGAGCTTAAGGCCGTCTCTAATGGTTCATATCAGTGACCGCGGTGAAGAAGTCTGATGAGGAGACGTGGTGATAGTAGCTATAACTTCTACCTATGGGTAAATTATTACATACATCATCTTCGATGCAATCGAACCATCTTCGCAAAAGAATTGTACCTGCCAGATGTTCTCATTTAGCCTTATCGTGAGTTTCGCTCGAAAGTTTTCCATCCGTCCGTGCTGAATACACGGAAACAAAAAATACAAATACCAAAATTCATGAAAATTCAGTAATTTTTTAAATTTTTGGACGCCATATTGGATTCGTTATTATAAGACACATCTTATAAATG
>NW_023472926.1:0-3938 GCF_013731165.1 Rhagoletis pomonella
TTGAGATTTTTCTGTAGCAAGGAAGTCTTTCGTGAGATCAAGCGCTGAAGGTGCGGATGGCGCGGGAAGTAATGTTTCTTCGCCAAGCACTCCAGCGGGTTCCAGTTCACCTATCTCTGCATCGGGTATTGTGGGTTCGACGGTAATAGTTTCCACCACTTCGACAACCATTGAAAAGCCTTCAGTTGTAGGCTGAGGCTGTGGCTCAAGCTTTTTGACTACATCGAGATCCTTAGCAGGCTCAGAAGCTTCGACAACTTCTGGTTCTTTAACCGCCTCTGGTACTTCGACAATTTCGGGCTCTTCGACCACTTTTTCAGGTGTCGCCACCACTATAGAAATCTTTGCTTCTTGTTGAGATTTTTCTGTAGCAAGGAAGTCTTTCGTGAGATCAAGCGCTGAAGGTGCGGATGGGGCGGGAGGTGATTTTTCTTCACCAGGCACCTCAACGGTTTCCAGTTCTGCTATCACTGCATCGGGTATTGTAGGTTCGAAGGTAACAGTTTCCACCACTTCGACAACCTTTGAAAACTGTTCAGTTATAGGTTGCGGCTGTGGTTTATGCTCTTCGGCCTCCGTAGCAGTTTGTGGAGCTTCAACTTCTTTAGTATCTGTAGGCTCTCCGGTATAATTTAGATCAATTTCTGTATTTTTGACGACAGTTGTTTCGGCCACCACGGTGGTGTTGATTGGTTTCTCTACAACTTGCTGAGGTTCTGCGGTAAGTTCGTGTTCCTTAGTTGGCAGAGGTTCTTTAACTGGCTCAGCTTCTACCACTACGTCCTTTAGCTCAGACTCATTTACCAACACCGTTGATTTTTCTTGTAATGACTTTTCAGTAGCCAAGAAATCTTTTGTGAGAGCGAGTGCTGTTGGCGCAGCTGGAGCCGCGACGAAAACTTCAGTTGAATCTGGCTGAGATTGAGAAGTTTCTTTGACTAATTCAGGTTGAGCTTCAGGTTTCACAAGCTCCGTACCTGCTTCAAGCACACCCACCTTTTCACCTTCTGTGATATCAACTGTGACTGTTTCAATCACATCGATTTCTTTGGTTGGCTTCTCTTTCGGTTCTTGCGCTTCAACAGCTGTCGGCTCTTCCACTTCTTCAACGACAAATTCATTCGAAACCTCCACCTGCGGTACATTTTCCGTACTAGTAGTCTTAATAGTGGTTGTTGTTGTTTCAACCACACTCTGTACAGCCGTTGAAGGCTCTGGAACAGTTGTGGTTACCTGAGCTGGTAGCTCTTCAGTTTTCACAACATCTGCGTATGAGCTTCCTGTCACTTGCACTGGTGGATGTTTCTCTGTAGACACGCGTTCATTAACCAGGAAATCGGTAGTGGCGTCGACAACTTCTTGTCGCTTGGGCGTCTGGAAGTCGGCAGTCTGACTCACTACCAATGTTGTCCAAGGCACCTTATCTTCGGACTGGCGTACATTCACAATCGGCGCTGGAAATACTGTTGTCTCAGTTTGTATGAGTGCAGACCATGTTGTGGGTTGATCTGTCGGCGATTGCACAGTAACTTCCTCCGCAGGCTCTGGTATTTGCGAAGTGTCGTCTGTCTCCGGTAACTCTTCTACGGGCTTTGTCTCATTTTCTGTTACTGAAACCTTTAATTGTGGTTTCAACTTGGCAGACCAATATGAGGTCTGACTGATAAAGGCGTCGGAGGTCGTAGTTGCAGTAGGAGTAGTCTCAGTTATAAGCGCTGAGCTTTCAGTTGGTACTTCATGCAATTCTTCCAGTTCAGCTTCATCCGCATGTTTTTTCTTATTTTTCTTCTTGGGTTTTTTGGTTTTCTCCTTCTTTTCGGGTTCCAACGCTATAGTAGTGCGTACCTTTACGCTTTCGTCAACAACACTTTCTGGCACAGCTTCTGTTGGCTTGGCTGTACTTTCTTCGTAAAGTGGTCGTATGTGCTGGACGGGCTCAGGCACATTTTGCGCTGCAATAGCCGCCCATGATAAACCGGTCGTTAGTGGTGTAGTTGCTCTTTGTGGCTCTACTACTACGGTTTGCTCTACAACGATGTTTTCTAACTCTTCAGATAGTTGCGGTGGTTCTTCTTTCTTTACAACTTCGGCTCTTTCTTTTGGCACATCTTTACTGCGATCGCGATTTGCCTGTTTGCCATGCTTGTTCTTCTTGGTTTTCTCAGGTTTTTGATGGTGAGCAGGAATATCTTCTTGAACTGACTGCTGTGAGCGCGAACGTGATCGTCTGCGTCGTTTTTCTTTCTTAGATACACACTCAAGGAAGCCTTCGCTGTCTGTTGTTGGTGGCGCTTCCTCAGTAATTGTGGGAGCTTCGGTAACTTTAATGGCTGGACGGTCTATAGTGCGTGATGGTCTCGCTGGCGCACTGGTACTCACAACATCGCTGGTTTCATGTGTTACGAATATCTTTTGTTGTGGCTCCTGCGGCGCGAAACTTCTAACGATAGACGCCCAGGATGAAGTGCCTGGTTCAGTAGAATGTTTGTTTTCGTCCTTCATTATTTCCTTCCATGTCATTTCCGATGCCCATGATGAAGTTTCCGGCTTCGGTTCTGGTTCTGGCGTTGGCTCAATCTCTTCACTTTCAATCATATCTTTCCATGACATTTCAACTGTCTCAGTGACACATTGCGCATCTTCTAGCTCTGTTTCAGCTGCAGTTGGCGCCTTAGGTACTTCAGGTTCAGGTTCGTTTACGGCTTCTGCTCTAGAAGCTTCCATTGTTGGCGCTAGCTGTACTGGGTGTGTCTCAACAATGGGTTCCGATTGCATTTGCTCGAACTCCACAAGTTCTTCGGTAGATTCCGGAACTTCCAATTCATAGGGCATTGATGCCTCTGCTTCAGGCGCAAAGATTCGCGAAGTAGTTGGCTCACTTTCAAGCTCTTGATAGCGTATATTAGTATTATCGACCAAACCAGATTTTCTTACCACTTCGGCGTATGTTTCGGACCTAGACCAAACTGAAGGTGGTGCGGCAGGAGCTACTGTCTCTTCGTGAATTAAAGTCTCCGGTTCTGGACTTGGTTCGGAAACATGTTCCTTAGTAGGTTGCGTTGCTTGTTGCTCCTCTTCTACGACATTGGACTTTTCTTTCTTCTGCTTTTGCTTCTTTGGCTTTTCTTTTCGTTCTTTAGGCCGCACGGTTTCAGGTAGTTCATTGACTTCCTGCTGTTTAGGAATAGTCACTTCGGTTTCAATCAATGCGACGCTTTCTGGATAATGTTCTTTCTCTTCTATCGCAATCGCGGCATCATAAATAGTGTCTCTTACAGTCTCAGTTATTACTGGACGCACAACTTCCTCTTCTTGTTCCTGGCTAACTATGGCTGACCAGGAGAGGGATACTTCAGCCGAAGTCTCATCTGATTTTATAGTTCCTCCAACTGGTTCAGCTGGTTTTTCATCCAGATCGGCAATTTGTTTCTTAATCTTTTCTTTTCTTGGTTTTCCGTCAGACTTTTCGGTATGCTGCTTTTCATGTCCGATGAATGTATGTATTGTGTCCTCACTAGCTGCATCATCTAGCGATTTTACTTCTGGAATTGGTATGACATCTTGGTCAAGACTCTTCGTCGGTTCTTTTCTGCTTTCAACTATTTCCGTTAGTTCGTGTATACTTGTTATTGGAACTTCTACAACATTTTGACTAACGATAGTAGACCATGCCATTAATGGCGTAACTGCAGGTGTAGCCGCATGCTCAACAACTGTTGGCTTATCCGGCTTCGTTTCTTCAACAGCAGCTACTGTTTCAACTTTCTCTGGTTTTTCCTTTTTCGGCTTTTGCTTCTTGGACTTCTCCTTGGATGGTTTGCTCTCACCAGATGTAGTAAAGCTTTCTGTGACTTCTGAAACAGTCTGTGGGATTTCTGTGTGCTCTTCTACAAATTTCACCGACTTTTTAGTCTCAAGCGCTTCTCTCTTTTCAAAAA
>NW_023472927.1:0-3937 GCF_013731165.1 Rhagoletis pomonella
TTGGACGCCATATTGGATTCGTTATTATAAGACACATCTTATAAATGATATGATGCTAAATATAGAATAAATTATATTAATCTTTAATATTTTAATACTTCGCACATTTAATAATATACAGAATTAATTCAAAATTTCAATTTTGTGAGAAAACGAAATCAAAGTTTGATCAATTCATACAGTTGGTATACAAAAATACAGAGGAAAAGGCACATTTCTTCGCCATATTTTGGAAAGTTTAGTCATCTGTTAGGCTGGAAATATTCTACTAATCTAGCTTATTAAATGTATGGTCAAATCTCCAAAAACGTAAATTTTGAATTAAACGTTAAACGTTAACGTGCGACATGTTATAAATCTATGTTATTTGGAACAACTGCTTAAGTTGGTCTAGTGATATAAAAATGGCCGCCACTCTTTTCGGCGCGGTGTGTGCGGATTTGATTGGTAAAGGAATTAAGATCCTAATCGGCCCTACTCATTAGTTATACCTTTTTGAAGAAAATAATTCTTGAAAAATAAGCCGTGTTATTAAGGTGTTAATAATTAAGCAAATAAGTTTTATTATGAAATATTTACAATTACTGTTATAATTGAAAGTTTACAGAAAAAAATTGCTCATAAAGCTATCAACTCATAACTGTTAGAACCTTCCACGATCGAATTCGTTGAATTAATCGGATTTAACGGCTTGCTCAGCAGATATTATTGAAAATACTAATCAGTTTTGAGTTCGTTGGACGTTTCTAAATAAGACTAGCTTTATTTCGGTTAATTTATCACAGTTTTAAAATATGCCTTTTTCGCGTAAAACATGGTTTCTCCGATTAAAAAAAGAAGGACGTTATCGATTCGGCAGAATATTTTTTTGTATGTGTGTTACCATATAACTTTGAACCTCGTCAACCGATTTCGATAATTCTTTTTTTATCGGTAATATGGTACCTCAAGGGTGGTGCTTAGTAATTGGGTTCAGATCCGATCATTGGATCATGAGGAAATTAAAGGTATTCCTAAATTTTTATATGAACAATTGAAGTCGGTTATGTTTTTTACTTAAAATTAGATAGATTCATGTTTCTGGCATAAGGGCGACGATATATCATACCGAGCCCTAACCACCAAAGTAACGTAAGGGATTTTTTATGCAGAAATATTCCAAGAGCATCTAGATGCATTTCTGCATCAAAATTAAAATTTTTAAAAAAGTGTCGCTTACGTTATTTTGGCGGTTAGGGAGAAGGAGCTTTTACTTTCAAATTTTGACGGCCTTGTTTTTTTTCTAACATGTATAAATAACCCATGTAGACGAAGCTAAATAAAACACAAGTAATGTTGGACATATTGTTTTTAAGATATATCATCCTGAATAACTTCTCCAAAAACTGATAAAAATTACTCAGAAATTGGTTCCGTCTTAGGTGTTATTTAGGGCCTCCAAAATTAATTTAAGTGCTCACTCGGTTTCTCAAAAATCGCAAAAGTTCAAAAAATATTATTCAGGAATTAGGTACTAGTTAGGTGTTTTTAAAGGCAACCAAAATTAATTTCGGTGCACACTCGGTATCCGAAATATCCTCAAAAATGTGTTTTGGGTCAGCCAACGTGACGTCCCGCTAGCTGATCCACTCACTAAATTTCGTCGAACACTGGTAAATATTATTCAGGAATTGGGTACTATTTAGGGGTTTTTAAAGGCCACCAAAATTAATTTCGGTGCACTTTAATAATAATAATAGATTGGCGCTTACACATATGTTAGTGTTTGGCCGAGCTTCTCCTCCGATTTGTGGCGTGCGCCTTGATGTTCCCACACAATGAGGAGGGACCTACTGTTTTACGCCGACTCCGAACGGCGATTGTATTTTTATGAGAAGCTGTTTTTTCATGGCAGAAATACACTCGGAGGTTTGCCATTGCCTGCCGAGGGACGACCGCTGTTAAGAAAAAACCTTTTTTCTATATTTTTGCGATGTTGCTTTGACCAGGGTTTGAACCCAGGTGCTGCGGAGTGGAAGCCAGTGATCGCACTTCTACCACATTGTGGTAGATCTGCCACTTTTTTGAGCACCTGCCACATCTACCACTCAAGGTCTCAAATTTACCACATATTCGCGTTTTTGCGTAGTTTTATTTTTGCTCGACATAATTTTCTTAATTTTAAAAGCAAAAATTGTCCATCACTAAACACTAACAACAGGCAGAATGGAAGAATAAAATAAACTCTAAAATAGTAAATTTTCTCAATAATAAATTTTTCACAGAAAACGTGATTTTATTGTGTTAACTTGCAAAATATATGATTTATAAAATGAATTAATAGCGAAAAGGTTAAAAAACTGCGATTTTTGTGAAAGTATTAGCAAATTTCAGTGCATCTAAAGTTTCTGAGGCGTTGTTTACTTTTACTTGAGAATTGTCAAATTCGGCAAATCCCAATTAGCTGTTTCTGGACCGGGCCACATTTGTTCGCTACTTCGTGATGTGATAAAAAGAAAAGCTGGCAGCACTCCACAAGGTTGCAGAAATTTCTTAAAGTATGTTCGAAAAAATCTTGATATGGAAGGAACTGCTTTACGCTGTCAAGGAAAAAAATTGCCAAACTCAACGCAATTTTTAGCAACTTCAATCTTGCACTTATTATTCTAAAATTTAATTTTTTAGAGTCTAATTAAAAAGTTTGCAATTTAAATGAAACCTTGCAGAATTTTTTTGATTTTCGTACAAAGTTTGATCCAAACCCAGAGATCTGCCACATTTTTTTAAAATCTATCAAATTTTTTTCCAGATTCTACCACACAGAATTTTTTTAAAGTTCGATCACTGGTGGAAGCGCGCACTGCTTACCACTACACCACAGCGGCCGGCTAAAGGTTTTGGAAATATTGGCAAAAATGTGTTTTTGTTGGAGATGCGAAGCAGTTCATAATATATTTTTGAATTCCATTCATTAAAATAAACCCAAGAATGATAGAATACAAGATTGCGCTTTCCCGCGGCTGATGACGTCACGTTCACAACGAATAGTGGAGATGGAGGAGACAAAAAATAGCGGTGGCTGCCATTTGTAAACAGATCGTAGTTGTGTTCATCTACTTTTTGAACAGAAAATTGAAGATCGAAGAAAAATTTAACATTGCGCCCAGAAATAGCGAAATAAAGAAGAATAATGAAGCACTAGGCTAGTAGAAATTAGTAACGCGAGTTCTTAGCAAATTGTTTCTGCATTTTTTTTATAAATAAATAATTTAGTAAAAAATATTCATTAGCAAAAACCAATAATAATTACTAGTAACTATTCGTACGAGAACAAACTTATCGCGCACATTTCTATGCTCACGTCACACGAACAGCTGATTCTGTCAAATTCGCCAAAACCCAAGTAGCGGTACTGCTGAATTCGCCACCTCTGTCTCTCTACATCATGAAATACACCTCTATAACATATGCATGAATGTATCATTTTCTCACTCTCTTTATCCTGTTCATTTGACTTTGTAACAGACAGTGCGAATAACGGAGTATTAGAAGTAGAAAGGCTTGGTAATTTATATTACTTGAAAACTCCAAATAATTTTGTTCATTTGATCTCAACAATTTTTATTGAGCTTAAGGCCGTCTCTAATGGTTCATATCAGTGACCGCGGTGAAGAAGTCTGATGAGGAGACGTGGTGATAGTAGCTATAACTTCTACCTATGGGTAAATTATTACATACATCATCTTCGATGCAATCGAACCATCTTCGCAAAAGAATTGTACCTGCCAGATGTTCTCATTTAGCCTTATCGTGAGTTTCGCTCGAAAGTTTTCCATCCGTCCGTGCTGAATACACGGAAACAAAAAATACAAATACCAAAATTCATGAAAATTCAGTAATTTTTTAAATTTTTGGACGCCATATTGGATTCGTTATTATAAGACACATCTTATAAATG
>NW_023472928.1:0-3937 GCF_013731165.1 Rhagoletis pomonella
TTGGAAAAGATCCCTCTTCACGCCTATACATATGTCTGGGAGCAAGTCCGACGTCAAAAATTATCGTCCAATCAGTGGAATTCCAACATACCTAAACCCTTCGAGAAGATAGTTCATGATAAGATTATTTCCCAAATTTCCGAGCTCATATCGCCTTATCAGCATGGATTCTTAAAAGGTAGATCAACTTCTACAAACTTAGCGTTATTTTAAAATTTTGTTTTAGACCAATTTGAAAACTCATCAATGCGATGCCATATTCACTGACTTCTCGAAAGCCTCTGATAATCATACATTACTACTTAAAAATCTGATAGCTAAAAGTTGATAGAACCCAATTCGTTCGCATTAATAATACCAAACCCGATGTAATTAAAGTCACCTCGGCGGTACCACAAGGCAGCCATCTGGGTCCGTTACTTTTCTTGGTTTTTGTCAATGATATTCCGGACATCTTCCTAACATCGCATTGTTTAATGTAGGCCGATGATCTAAACTTATACAGTCGCGTAGAAAGCGTTTCCGACTGCATTAATCTTGAAGACTTGCAAAGACTGAATTCATGGTGTGACGCTAACTCGTTGCCTCTTAACGTTGGTAAATATCAATTTATGTCCTTCAATATACGCAAAGTAACAGTTGACTACCACTATAGGTTAGACACTGCTCCACTTACAAAAAAATTTATGAATAGAAAGATCTGGGAGTCATGTTTACTTCGAAAATGTCCTTTTCTAAACATATCGATTTCATGATCACCAAGGCGAGGTCGATGCTTAACTTTGTAATAAGGAATTCAAATGAATTTCAAGACCTCTTCACACTTAAGAGCTTATACTTCTCATTTGTAAGATAGAACCTTTAGTATTGTAGTATCATAGGGGATGTCCTCTATTCGGGTTCATCTTCAAGCATAGAGAAGGTTCAAAAATGCTTTACCAGATGCCACTTACCAAGTGCCACTTCTTGCTCGAACTAATTATTTTCAATTGTCCTGCTCGGGATCTCAGATTCAGTGACACGTTCCGTTTACCAATTCACAAGACCAACTTTATGTGTAATGAGCTACTTACGCGTTGTCTGAGGCAGACTAACCAAATTTGTAAAAATTTAAACGTTTTCTGAAATTCTCGTGATAGCTTTAAATCTAAACCAGAGCTGTTAAATATCCATTACGATTAGTTATCATTAATTTTTTGCATTTTTTAATTTTAATAATTATTTTAATTTCCTTACATAACCCAGCCATTAAGAATTAATTATTAATTGTAATTATCAAAAATAATCATGATTAATTGCCATTAAAAAAATAATTAGTAATAATCAAATAATTAAAATTAATAAAATTGTTTTTCAATTATTTGATTATTTTTAATTGTTTGATTATTTTTAATTACTTGATTGTTTTTAATCATTTGATTGTTTTTAGTTATTAGTTTATCTTCAATTATTTGATTATTTCTAATTATATGATTATTTTTAATTATTTTTCCAAATAGATGAAGCTGTGTTTTTTACTTGAAAACAGTATGAGGTGAACTTTTTAAAAAGTTTTAAACAGATATTTTTTCTGTTCTTGCATCAAGGAATCCTTTTCAATGGTAGAAGGAACCAAAAAAGGCATTTAATATACTTTTTTTAAGTTCATTGCAAAAAGTTAATTTTTTATGGGCATTTTGAAGGTCACATTGAACAAATAATTACTTTGATCTTCAGAACTAAAATTTTAGATTTTTTGTCTTTCTTTTGACCTAAAAACAGGATATAATGAACTTAAAATAATATACAAAATGCTATTTTCGATTTCTTCTACCATGGAAAAGGATTCCTTGATGCAAAAACACCAAAAATATCTATAACTTTTTAAATAGTTCGCCTCATACTGTTTACAGGTAAAAAATTAAAACAATTGAGAACCCCCCTAATTTGATGTGAATTGAGGTGATTTGAAAGGTGAAGGCAACTTTTTTTATCCAACGAAATTATCTTTCCTATATTTTCTTTAAAATGCTGCTAAATTTATTTCGCTAGATGTTTTTTGTTCTCTAGATATTACATTTTGTTAATATCTACACTGTGCGGTGTTTAACAATAACTTCTAATTTGCTAATTTCTTATATATTGTTCACACTACAGCATTAACCACAGAAATTACATTCCCGAACATTGTCAAATATATTCTTCACAAGTTGAAATAAAATAAAATCGAGTTTACCAGTTAAATTGATAAATTGGCTTGCACAATCTATGGTTAGGAGTAAAATTAGAGTTAAATCGTGAAATATTTAGCCCAGAAAGGTTAAGTTGCTAACTCTACATATGTCAATTCTGTCAGTAACAAGAATAAAAAAAATTGAGATTTCAAAAATATTTAATGTAAAAAATATTTCTGAATTCATATGTACATACATACATATCCATTTTCCGCCTTCAACTCTGAGGTTTCGGCCAGTCTTGCGTGAAAAATATATGCCATTAAAATGCACCAAACGTATGCAGTGAATAAATGTCGCTGGCCAATTTGCAGAGCAATGAGATAGCATTTTATTTAATATTTGCCACATTATTTAACTATTCTGTTTGTATTTCAAATGTTATATTCAATTTCAAATAATAAATGTAAACAATCAACCAAATGTCGGAAAAGGGAGAGCGGTGCCTACTTAATTTAGAAATCCCTTGGGTTACTTAACTCTGGGGCAGCCTTCAATGCTGCAAGACACTGTCGGGTTTAGGAATATAAAAAGTTAACTCTGAGCTACTGAACTCTGTATTTATATATTTAACTCTGGATGTTCTGCAAGTGGGCCTAATTGATGAATTGAATTGAATAAATAAATAAATACATAAAAGTAGACGGAAGGTTGTAGGGTCCATGGCAGCTAAAAAAGTGCGTATATTTTTTTTAATTGATATCATAAATTTTGTGTTTCTAGTTCAGCTTTCGGCTCTCGAAAATTTGGCCTGAAAGAGGTGCTTTATATATCAGTTATTTTGGGATACCAAATTTAAAATCAACGAAAATAGAAACAATAATGTAAGTGCTTTATTTTTCTCATATAAATTGCTAAAAACGCTATCTAAATCTAAATGATGTATTCAGATCGAAGTGTCCATTGAAACATATAATTTTTCGAATACAGAAAAAGCGAAAAAGAATGATCATATCTAGACTGCGGATTTTTATACAGAAAACGAAGCCTAAAAACATGTATCACTTAACTATGAGCAAAATAAATAAATTTTCTTTGTTTTCTGCATGAAAATCCGCGGTCTTATCATATCCTTGTATCCAAAAAAAATAGAAATTAAAAAAAATCAGTATGAAAAATGATAAAAACTTATAAAGTTTGTGCCAACTATTCTATTTAAAAATCTAGTTCAGATTCAATTTTTATTTTTATTTTTATAATCAAACTTAATAGTTTCTTATTAATAATTGGAGTTAAAAATTTATATATTTTTCATTATGAAAAGAAGCATTTCCGCATTACCGGTAATTTTCAACATAAATGCTACCCAATGCACTAAACTCCATTTTTGAGTTCAGTGAGGAAGGTGGGGTTCCCAGAGATTCTTTGCAACTATAATAATAATAGATTGGTCCTTACACATTTGTTAGTGTTTGACCGGGCTTCTCCTCTGATTTTTACGCCGACACCGAACGGCGGTTGTATTTTTATGAGAATCTATTTTCATGGCAGAAATACACTCAAAGATTTGCCATTGCCTGCCGAGCGTGCGACCGCTATTAGAAAAACTTTTTTTTTTGTTTTTTTATTTTATATGTTGGGTTGGGCTTGAACCCAGGCTAAACGCTACACCACAGCGGCCGTCTATGATTCCACCAAATGAAAGGAACTTCTTGTCCTGGTATAAGGGGTATCTGTAAATATTTCTCCATCGTTTGGCTATCCACATCACTACTGGAATCAGT
>NW_023472929.1:0-2088 GCF_013731165.1 Rhagoletis pomonella
GTTAAAAAAATGATAAACTTGGTTTTTTCACATACTCATTTTAAAGATGGACGCATAACAAAAAAAATGTACAAAGCAATGCACTTGTTAACTTCAAAGTTGTTTTTGACTTTTACTGCAATACTCGTAGATATTATTTGTGAATAACAGTTCTGGAGTCAAATGCAAATCCATTTCCCAGGCATGCGCATATGGCTGCTTGTAGTACATACAGATGCAATCAACTAATTAGCAACGAAATTCAAAATGATATTGTTTGCAAATTATGTTTATTTATTTATTTTTAATAATTTCCTTCAAAATATAATTCAATCTATAACAGAAACCAAAATAATAAAAATTTAAAAGCTTGCACAAATTGCAAAATAATAAATCAAACTTCAAAAAATTGTTATAAAAATTTCAAAATTTTTAATTAGAATATTTAGAAAATTTTCGGGTATGCAGTGTTGTAGTCCATTCAATTATAGTATAACAAAGTCCAAGTTTCTAGTCGTTAAAAATTTCCGTTGATTTTTTAGAATTTTTTTGTGGAGGGTTGTTCGCATTTTCTTCCATATAACACATGAACAAAAATTTTTTTTTGTATGGGAAAAACAGTAACACCCCAACAAAAAAAATCTAAAAAATCAACGGTAATTTTTAACAACTTGAAACTTGCACTTTCTTATACTATAATTGAATGGACTACAATACTGCATACCCGAAAATTTTTTAAATATTCTAATTAAAAATTTGGATGACGATTTCTTGAAGTTTAATTCGTGATTTTGCAATTTGTGCAAGCTTTTAAACTTTTATTATTGTGGTTTCTGTTATAGATTGAATTATATTTTAAAGGAAATTATTAAAAATAAATAAATAAACGTAATTTGCAAACAATATCATATTGAATTTCGTTGCTAATTAGTTGATCGCATCTGAATGTATGTATGTATATGTGTACTTACATACATATATACATATGTACCCCATACACATACTACAAAATCATTTATTGATAACGTTCTTGGACATGCACATAATATTACATATACATATGTATGTACATACTAACTTTCTTCTTATTTGGGGCTGACAAACTTTAACTTAAGAGTCGACTTTATTTCGTCTACGAAAATGCCCCAATAGTTTTGAAGTCTAATGAAAATGCATTTCCCACGCATACATATATCTATATGTATGTACATGCTACATTAATTGACAACGTTTTTACATGCATATATAAGTACATATGTACATACATATATGCATATTGCTGCTTAAATACTACGCACATACATACATACATAATTACACGTATACTCAAATACAACAATAACTATTTCATTCATAAACGCATAAAAACAGCCGCAGCACATCTCCCCGCAAATTCATCACCCACAAGCGCAACTTTATCAATCCGACACAAAAATTCTAAAATGTAAAATTGAAGAAATCTCGGCCATATGCTTTGTCCAAGCTAGTGCTAGTCCAGTGTATATGTCCATATGTATGTCTGCATGTATGCGTGTGAATATGTCAACTCAAATTTGATTTTAACCCATTTTAGCGGACAGAGTTTTTTTCATTCCAGCCGTTAATATAACATGAATTTTATAGTTAATTTTCATGAAAGTTACACGTATCGTCGAGAACATGCAGAATTTTAAACGAAATATTATTATTCTCCATATAAAATGTACGAGTATGGCTTTATTAAATGTTAACTTATGCGAAAACCTAAATACTTCGTCAACCTAGGGTTAATATTGATGGCGTCGTGGCAATTCGCAGAAATTTAATAATTTGTCAACGGTTGGTTGACGTCGAGGTCAAGACGAAAGCAGACCAATCGTACATATGTATGCACATATTTACATTTATTAATGCATACATATTTATGCGTTTGTCTTTTTGGATGAATGAAGAATATCATATATGTAGTGATTTAGAGATTGCGATTTGAATGATGTACTGTGGCGCGTATGCTAGAGGCGACGCAAATTTTTGGCGCCTCGCCGTTTGTCTTGGTTTCAATCCCGGACGGACCAAGTAATAATTTTTTTTTTGTTTTTTTTTTAATTGTCATATCCATATTCCAGTTTA
>NW_023472929.1:2188-3936 GCF_013731165.1 Rhagoletis pomonella
TGGCGTCTCGCCGTTTGTCTTGGTTCAAATCCCGGACGGACCAAGTAATAAATTTTTTTGTTTTTTTTTTAATTGTCATATCCATATTCCAGTTTAAATTTTACTATTAGCTTTGTTTAAAATAATATATGTAAATGGATATGTAGGTACAAACGCATGCATAATTTCACATAATCGCTCAAATTTGCCAAAAGTTACTGAAAGCTTTATTGTAAATATTTTCACTAAAATATTAGTTATTGGAATTAAAATTTTATGCGAATCCAATTTGTATTCCCATTTTTAGAAAGCGCAAGTATGTATATGTTAGTGCCACAAAAATTATTTCATAAGTAGTTAATTTTAAACACAAATATGTATGTACACTGGCAAAGTGAGTGCATCCTGTTTTTTGTATAATATTTGCATGTTTTTAAGTTAAACTTTTTTGTTATTTTCGACGGGTTTTGCGGTTTTATGCATATAACAAGTGCAATTTGTAAAAAATACCGCAAATTTTTTTTTATTTACATGAAATTCCCTTTTATTTGGTAAAAAGTGCAAAAAGCCGTCAGCAATAAAAAATCATTAAAAATCAACCCGATTTTTTAGCCGCTCTATCTGCGTACTCAGAATTTTTCTAAAAACTCAAATTAAATAGGTCAAAATTTAGATGAGAATTCGTTGAATTTTTCTATGTTCTGTGTAAAGTTTGAAAGTTTGACTTATGTAGTTTTAAATAAAGCGTGAACCACATTTTTACAAAAAAATAACTAATACTAATAAAATATTTTAACTTGAAAAACATTGCAAATATTAAACAAGTAATTTTTAGCAAAAAAAAAACCGACTTCAACTCTCATAAAAAAAAATATATGAATATATATATATGTATATCTCATGATCCGCTGATCGGATCTTAACCAGATTAGTATGGGACCACCTCTGAGAGACTACCTTTCCGATCATCGGTGGACGTGGTCCAGATATACGGTAACATACATAAAAAAAATAAAAAATATATTCCGACGAACTGATAACCTCCTCCTTTTTTGGAAGTCGGTTAAAATACACCATGCACTCACTTTTGATTGCTAGTGTGCATACATGTACATATGTATGTGTGTAAATTTTATGCAAAACTATAATTTTATTAAATTGTATTTGCATCTTCACAAAAAGAGAACAAGTTAAAAAATTTAACAAAAATTACAAATTAATAAAAATTAGATTTGCCATATGTTCGTTTATTTGCTCGCAACACGAAGAAGAGCAGATTTTATGTTGCTCAACATTGTATTATGTTATCAACCTTAAATTCAACAGAATTTCTACATTCCGACTTGAACTTTTCTAACGCTGTTAATTTTTCATCCGCGAATAGTTTCCACTTTCAGTTTGCACCTTCTCAATCTATCTAAGTTCTCTGTCATTACTCATTACGTTTGTTACGCTGTTTTTCTTATGTTTCTAATAACTTTTGTCCCAGTGTTGTAGTAAAATGTTTATCCTGCATTTCTTTTTAATGCACAATTCGTACTTTCTTTACTATTTTTATTTTTGTACTTACTTTCATTACGATCGCTGCTATGATCAGAGAACTTAGATAGATAGAGCAGGTGCAAACTGAAAGTGGAAACTATTCGCGGACGAAAAATTAACAGCGTTAGAAAAGTTCAAGTCGGATTGTAGAAATTCTGTTGAATTTAATGTTGATAACATAATACAATGTTGAGCAACATGAAATGTGATGTTCTTTGCGAGCAAAT
>NW_023472930.1:0-3935 GCF_013731165.1 Rhagoletis pomonella
AGCAGCCGCGCTCCAACGGGGAGCGCCAGCAGTCTACGCGTCAGTAAAGGCCCGTCCACATAGAACTTTGGCGTTGCGTTGGCGTTGGCGTCGCTTCAACAGCTGACTATGAATACATGAATTCAAATGCAGCTGTCCACATAGCCGAAATTCGACAACGCTCACGCCAACACAAAGCAAAAAGATGGCCAACTCTCAACTTTTCGCATACGTTGCTCGTCAGCTGTTGCAAATAAATACAATTATGTGAAATATTTTTCCTTTTCAATCAAGTGCGAGCAAGAAATATCTTTTTTAGTGCAATTATTGATATGAAATATTAATTAATCTCTCGTTAGTATGTTAATTTAGTGGCCCAAGCATTCGCTGCCAAACGTTCATTGTAGCAAGCATACTTTTAACGTGCGTTCTGTCAAACCAACTCCAACGCCAAAGCCAACGCGAAAGTTCTATGTGGACCGGCCTTAACGGAACTGTGGTCGTGAACGCACAGCTACAAACGAATAGCGCTCGACTTGTGGATAGGCGACTACACAAGGCTTGGCTATTCAAGGGTAGTCCACCGCGAACACGCGCGACAGCGACGCCCGATCGTGGGACAACAGTGCGCTGGCATAGCAGAGCGCCGACATCGCACAGAAGCAGAGCGCCGGCGTCGCACAGCGACAGAGCGGCGATACAGCAGCGCCGATAGAATAGCACCGTTAGGAATTTACGTCCCGTTAATGATATTATGTTTGTAATGTTAAGAATTTCCACGTGAAAGAAAATAAGCAGCAATTAAATAAAGTACTATTTGCAAAGGCCCCACAATATAAATTTATTGTAACGGACCCTGGGCACGGCGAGTATACCCCAGCATAGAAAACAGAAGCATCGGGGCCTTAATAGGAAAACGTTTCGTTACAATTGGCGCCCGAGCAGGGACACTGCAAATAGTACAATACGAGGAGAACATTTCGAAGCCAATAATTAAACCAGCCATGACAGAACCAGTGAGCATAGCGTGGCTGAACAGCGTATCCAAGGAACAGTTGGTGTCCATCACACAAGAACTGGGCATCGAACACACAGGCACCACTCGAGAGATAAGGAAACGGATAGCGGCATGGGCCGCCAAAGTACTCGTCGACCCGGAACTTCACGCAAAATTTCTCGCGATGGAAGCAGCATACAACGAACAGGAGGCCCACTGGAGAAACGAAAGCGAACCAAAGACACCGTTAACCGTGAATCAAGGCGAAAGAACCGCTAATGTGCCCGTTAGGCCGCCAACGCAGAGCCAGTTCCCATATCCACCACCAAGTCTACAACCGCCATCGCAACACCCGCCAACGACATCCATCGCACCAAACGCTGACGTGCTAAACAACGGAAACCATGTGCCGACCGTTACCTTTGCGCCCATCATCGACCAGGTACGCAAGTGGTCGGTGAAGTACGATGGAGGACGCGACCCGTTGGCGTTTGCAGAGCGATTGGAGGAGTTAGCCGACGTCTACGCATTAAACGTAGACCTGTTACCAAAGACGATGCCTGAATTGCTAAGCGGCACCGCCCTCCAGTGGTACCGCAACAACAACGAACACTGGAGCACCTGGCACTCATTCAAACGTGATTTCCTGAACTGTTTTCTGCCGGCCCAGTATTTTGAGCGTTTGAAAGACGACATCAGGCAACGGAGGCAGCGCCCGCGAGAAAAATTTAAGGACTACGTGATCGCGATCCAGAACCAGATGCGACGTGCAGCCTACAGCAACGAACAACGGTTGGAGAGAATCTTCCGCAATAGTCACGCCGATTACTTACTGTACATTAAACGGCGGGATTTTAACACCTTGCCGGAGCTCCTAGCGCTCGCGGAAGAGTACGAAGGCATACAAGAAAGTCGTCGGCGGGCCCCAGAAACCGCCCGACGAGAAATAGCGAGGCACGTTGGTGACGACACCATTATGTCACCACCCCAACCGAGACAGGCATTTCAGCAACGACCGCCACCACGCATGGATCAGCATCATCGAGAAGCCCCCCGAATACAGCGCCGGACAACCAATAATTTTTAGCCAGGAACGCGGCCGCCTTCTCGGTGAGGAGGGTAGCTTCAGATCACGACACTAGACACGGGAGCGGAATGGACACGGGCAAGACTGCGTCCACTGGTAGCCCGCCCAACGAAAGTACAACAAGCGACAACGCATCGCACATCACCTCATCGGACACCAGCATGACGACCGATAGCCCAACAGGCGAGAGTCCCGCCAGCGACAGACCGGCTAACCAGGACACCGACATGGCGTTGGCCGAACACCTTGAAATCGAGCTATCCTCGGACGAGGAACAACCACCGCAGGCGTCGACGGGCCCGCGAGCAATTTTCCCGCCAGGACCCGGCGGAATAGCGCTGTATGAGGCCGACCTGCGGACACTGACAGGACCCTATTGGGTGACAGACACAGTCATCGATGCCTGGGCAAAGGGCCTGGAAGCCACGCTCAACATACGAGGTACCGTACTCAGCCCATTCGTTGTCTGGCAATTGAGCAAACCCGACAGGGGAGAGAATTATCAGCGCATCCACCGGTGGCTACGCCACACCGACCTTTTCGGCCAACGGGTTGTCCTCGCGCCACACAATGTCTCGAACCATTGGTACCTGCTCGCCCTCGCCAACCAGGAGATGACCCACCACATAACAGATAGCGAGTGTTGGCACGACATCAACATTTGGGTGGCCGACTCCAGGAAAGTAGGAAGGGTGACACACGCGGTAGAGGAATGGCGAGAGTTTCTCCGATGGGAATACCAGCAGCGACATCAGCGGGAGGCCCCCCACATACGGGAGGTGCATCTGGAGGTACCACAGCAGACCAACGATAACGACTGCGGAATATACGTGGTGGAAACTATCGAGAGGGTGCTGAGATACGTCGGACGCGGAGAAGGAGGGCCGGGGTGTATATCAGGCCCGTTCACGGCGACCATGGCGGCGCAAAAACGCGCGCACATGCTGAGCGTATTCCAGCAACCACCGGAGGCAGGAACACCACCGCCACCACCACGACCCACGGAGCCTCCAGAGGCAACAACACCACTACCCTCACCGCCACACACACCAGTACCACCAGAGGTAGCACCACTGTCAACGTCACCCCCCAGAACACCAGCACCGACTGAAGCAGTATCACAACCACAATGTTCGTCAACCCCACCAATGGGACAAACGGTAATCCCCGCCGACGAAATCGACGGGCCAGCACTAGACCAGTTCCCGGAGATCGCCGAGAGGGCCCGGAAGGCTATACGCGACATAGCAGAGGGAACCTGCGCGTCCTGTGTGAGGTTCCGCGCGGGAGGATACCGAGTCAACGTATACCGGTGGGGCGCAAGTATAGTTCAGAAACATCCCAAGCCTTAAGCCTGCCGAAGAGGGGGGGGAGTGTGAGGACTAAATATCCGCGGAATTTAGCCCACACGAACACAAACCCCTACACCAACAATAACGACTACACCGGCAACAATAACGACTACAGCAACATCATCGAAACGGCTAACCAACACGGGAGACCGTATCAACACTCCTTTGCGACACCGTCACCATAGCAACGCAACATGTAGCCACACAACTCAGCAACACGAAGAACACCAGCTATAACAGAAGTGACTCAGAGATATACGAGACAGTGAGCACGGAGCTGTGGTCGTGAACGCACAGCTACAAACGAATAGCGCACGACTTGTTGATAGGCGACTAAACAAGGCTTGTCTATTCAAGGGTAGAGTGCCGCCACTCCACAGTACACCGTGAGTCAGCCGACGGCGACGCCAGTTCGCCCACCAGCACAACGCCGAAGTCACCCAGCAGCCGCACACCAACGGAGAAGCGCCGAAGTCACCCAGCAGCCGCGCACCAACGGAGAAGCGCCGAAGTCATCCAG
>NW_023472931.1:0-3935 GCF_013731165.1 Rhagoletis pomonella
TTGGAAACGCTAGCTAGCAATTGAACATGTCGTTCCGTTCCTTGTATGTGTGATGGAATTTTTGGATCATTAAACGGTGGATCATCTTGATTTAAATATTCTTTCAATGTATCGTACGGAATGCTTCGCGTGAATGGTGGTTCAAATACGATATTTATATCATTCAAATTGATCATTTCCGTATAACTTGTGCAATTAAAGTTTATATCTGGTTTTTTATAAACTCTAAGTTCCATTGGCTCGTCAACATCGGTTCGATAGCGTAGAATTTTCTTGATGGCACAGTCGCGCTTTTCTTTGCTATCATCAAACAACATTGATAACAAGATATTTTCCGAATGCGCATAATATGAATTATCTTTAATTACTTGATTGACAATTTTGCGTAAACGAGGTTCTAGAAATCGTGACCAACCAATGAACTTGAAAAATAATGCACTGCCGTACACGACAGAGCTGTAATACTTGATATTGAAGTACATTGGCACATAACATTTAATTATAAATTCAACCAGAATTCTTAAATTTGCATCTGGATTTTCCGTTGTCACATATAATCGCAATAATCTAGCGGCCTTGGTGAGCCACCGAGAATGTACAATTTTCCCTGGTTTGATGTTAGCCAGATCCACCGGAACCACGCCGCTAGAAATTGCATGGGCCATGTCGTATAAGTACTTCGAATCGGTGGAAAATTCAATTTTTTCTGGAGCAGGGGGCATATTTTGCAACTCAATTTTCTGGAAGCCGTCCACCACCTGAAAATATATAATAATAAAATAATTAAAAATGGTTGACAATTATAATAAATGAGTGATAGCAATAACTTACCGGAAGAGTTTCACAAGTTTCGATTTGACGGCTCAGTTTTCCGGTTGCCGATCTTGGTCCAGTGCTGGTTGATTTATCCAAAGCTTCAAACAAATGCCGAAACGGAAGTTCGTTGAAGTGTAGAAGGCAAACGAACCAATGCAATGGTCTTTTTAACAGCAATTCGAATCGTCGTATAATTCCACCGTGTGGGCCAGTGTTTGTTGGCTCACCGTCAGTGCATATTCAAATTAATGCATCCAGTGATATATTTTTATCGCTGAAAAAACCATTTAATTTGGTTGTTTTGTATTCAGCGGTTTCATGTTCCAGTCTTACGTAACCAATCAATTCAGAATTGGGTTCTCTCAAAATAACAAGATGAGGTTCTTTTACCATCCTATTATGATACTTCTCATCAATTTTATCTATCGTTAAAGTATCATCTTTTCTGCCACCGAATGAAAACGCTAACAAATTGGTATCATCTAACCGTTTGCGAAGCACTTCTTGTCTGCATTTCTCTTTTTCTCTGCGAACTTTCGATTTATCCATGATAACCTCTCATCTTATCTTTAATTTTAAAATCTTGCAAAAGAGCGGTTCCCGATGCTGATGCTACTCTGTCAGGCACACCAAATCTGTCACATACCAAGGCAAAGTTAAAACAATCGTATCTCTCTGTGTATTGTGAACTTGTGCTTCTATACATATCTTCTTGAACCGGTGGCGGTGCGTATGTTGAATCATCGGGATCTTGGTATGTTGGCATTGATGACATAGACGTTGCTCCTTGCTCTTCGGTTTCCACCACAAATGCATCCATTGTTCGTCTTCTCTGATTATGTTGATCGTGCATGAACTCTTTGAGGCGTTCGGGAACCCAGCCGCATGCACATGGAGCTGCCTTCAAATCGCATTTACATGTTCCAATGTAAAAAATTGTTTCCAGAGATTTTACACACTCTGTAAATTGTTGGGTGTTGTTTCTTCTCTAGATTTGCTCTTGATACTTGTCAAGCAATTTATTCAATTTATTAAATACACTTTTTTTCAGCATTATTTCCATACCAAGTTTTTCCCAAATTCCAATCAACTTATCTTGTACTTGAATAGTGAATGATTTATGGGAAAACTTTTTTTGTTCTGTTTTAGCACGTTCGCTTAAGTAAAAATAATATCTCAAGATATCCAGATGGGTTGGTAAATTAAGATCAGTTAAATCAGTAGACACACCAAAAACAGTAACATCATGCTTGGGTATATGACTCATTGGGTTTTCGATAGTTGTTGATGTAGTTGCTTCATCTTGCGGTGTAGAGGATGGTGGATTCATTGTAAACTTTTTGATTTGGAATGGTCACTTCACTTATTATTTTTTTTGAAATATTTTTTTATCTGAAATTAGCACTTCACACTTTGAGTTCTTCACAACGACTTAATACATTCACAAAAACTGTTGCGTTATATATGGTCTACGAGACGAGGTAATAAGAATGAAATGGTAATTTCAATTCTCCCTGCTGTGTCTTGTGGTGGCTTAAAAAAAACAACACAAGCAATTTTACGATCTGCAATTGTGTCACAGTGATACCTTCATTGTTTAAAAGGGTTGCGGTGCATTCCAGTGATACCTTAATTGTTAAAATGGTTGCAAAAAACGCGCATTTCTTAAGAAGGTGCCTTAAAATACCCACAAAAAGGGTTGTAAAAACAACCTTCATTTCTTAAGTAGGTGCTATAAAAAAACTACACAAGTAAGTTTACGACATGCAGCTGTGTCTTAAAAAACGCACACAAGCAATTTTCCGATTTGCAATTGTGTCACAGTGATACCTTCATTTTTTAAAACGGTTGAATAAAAAACCCACACAACTATGTTTACGACATGCAAATGCATCACAGTGATCCCTTGGTTTTAAAAGGGTTGTAAAAACGCTAATTTCTAATAATTTTTTTAAATTTCTTTTCTATTACTAAGTTAAATTCATTTTTTCATTTACATATGTTCTGACTAAATAAATTACTAAAGAGAAAAATAAACTCCAAAAAGAAAAAACATAGGCATTTCGCTGATTTTTTCATGTAAAGTGCAAAACCGGCGATTTTTTGAAATGTTTGTATGGTGAACCCCAGGGGGGTTCCAGGGGGTGTGCCACTGGCATCGGTGGGTCGGGCCTCCAAAGTTAGTGGGAGTCGGTCATACATTTGGACTCGATTGGAGCACTCTAAATGGGTCAAAGTGGGATTTTTCAAAATTTGCCCCTACCCAAAAGTTCGACCCAAATTGGGGGACATCAGAATTCGTTTTAGAGGTATGGTTCCTTCGGCAAAGTTTCTTATTTTGATCCCTAGAATATGATTTTCACAGAGTAATGGGCGATTTTTTTGCCTCCCCACAAATCGACCCGGCCTAGTATACATATATGTATGCATGTACATAGGTACGCGTACATAAATGCGTGCGGGAATTTTGAACATAATATGTACACATGTAAGCATTAAATTTGGTGTATGTGCCCATCACGATTATCACCGCACTTAACGGAAATGAAAGCTTTTCCGAGTCCACTATTTCTATTTCAGAATCAATATTTTATTCGACCTTGACCACACTTAAAAAGTTGGTGAAACAGTATTGCCTTTATTACATCCCCTTGTACATACATACATACATACACACCTACCTATTTAGCAAATACATATGTATTTTTATACCCGAGCGCACTTGGTATTATAACTTTTTTCACATAACGGTTGTTTGTAACAGGCAAAACGAATCGAGATAGATATAGACAAATGTATACATAAATGATCAGGATGAAAAGAGAAATCGATTAAGCGGTGACTGTCTGTCCGTCCGTCCGTCCGTCTGTCCGTCCGTCTGTGCACACGATAACTCGAGTAAAAATTGAGATATCTTAACGAAACTTGGTATGTGCACTTCTTTCGAGCAGAGGACGGATGGTATTGAAAATGGGAAAAATCGGACAATAACCACGCCTACCTCCCATATAACGGTAATTTTCAGAAATACGAAAACTGCGATATTTTAGTAACTACTGAAGATTATTCACTCAAAATTGATATTTACAATAAGTTTTAGACGAAAAATAAGAATATTA
>NW_023472932.1:0-3934 GCF_013731165.1 Rhagoletis pomonella
AGTATAACTGCATAGTTATAGTCATGATAAAAAACATTGAAAGGTAAAACCATTGCGAGGCAGCTGACGTCTTCAAGCAATATAATTTTAAAATTGCATTGAATTGCGAATTGAGAGAATGGCTTTACCTTGTTATTTCTATTGCTAAACAAAAATTTTACAGGAAAGCGTTTTTATGCTTTAAACAATTTTTTTATTTATGTTTTCTTTATCGAAAAACAAAATATGTACTTTTGTATGGCACATACCATATTTTCGCTCACAAGACAAAAATGCATTATAACATATGTAAGATAAAATATACAGTAAAATGGCGTAACTTTGGGTTTTCAGTTACAATATTTTACCAAGTGATACATTGTGGGGTGTAAAAAAAATTTAGAAAAAAAAGTCAATTTCGAAACAATGGCACACACGATAATTTCGCGTAAGAGGTCGATATGTGTAAATTATGACTGCAGTGGGACAGTGCGTATGAGCAATCTTTCAATGACTAGATTTAATACCGTGGCATTATTAATTAGTTAAAATTAAAGTTTATATATGCATAGGTGCTTCATTATTTCCATTGTTCTACGCCTACTCATATAGCAACATTGAATATGCTTAAAGCACACACCTATCTGAAGACGTTGTTGTAAATTAAATAGAGCTTTTTAAAAGCTTATAAGAGAGGCTTAAAGTGCGCAAAATCTTTGCTCATTTTTAAAACTACATAAATACAATGTAAATACATATTTACATTCATATATGTATGCGCGTATGTATGTACGTATGTGCATGTATAAAAAAAAAAACAAAAGTAAAAGCTTTGCCATGCCCCTAAAAAGTTTATACCGTACACAGAAAACTCTTATCTGGGTGCATAACTGTATACGAGCACTTACGCTTTTAAATGTGAGTGAAAGGCAATATAAGTATGTGCAATTGTGCAGATGTGTTGATATGTTTATACTTTGCTTCATAAAAGCTCAAGCGGTAAATACAATACCACCAGCATCTCGCCGCCAATGCAGTTGCTGTTCTCTTGTTTTCCCTTTTGTTGACGGCGCCAAAATTAATTTTTTATTGGTGTTTTTTCATTTCATCGTTTATTTATTTTGCTCGTTATATTCGCGTGCTTTCTGGTGAATTTGCAGGCGCAAAAGATGCGTAAACATACATATCTATGCACAAGTATGAACATTTTTATATATTTTATATCGATGGCTGAGTGGAAGATCGACCTATCTCGGCAGCCAGTTCAAAAACGCCCTATCTCAGAAAACTTTTCAAGAACGCCCTACTTAAAAATTTGATTAAAAAAACGCCTTATTTCAGAATTTTATTGAAGAACACCCTATCTCAGAAATCGGTTCCAAAACGCCCTATCTCAAACGAAAATACATTGAAAATAAGCTGAGATAGAGCGTTTTTGAATCGGCAGCTGAGATGAGGCGTTGTTCAATCAAATTCTGAATTAGGGCGTTCTTGAAAAGTTTTCTGAGTTATAGTGTTGTTGAAAAATTTTCTGAGATAGCGCGTTTTCGTACTGGCTGCTGAGATAGGTCGATCTTCCACTCAGCCATCGATATGTATGCATGTCTGGGCGGTCTACGTACAAAATAATTACATCCACGCAAATGTCAAAATTTACAAAAAAAAAATAGCAGTCGCTGCAGGGCTTGAAATCTAAATTTTTTTCTAAAATTTTGATTTTAAATTTGATAAGTTTACATATGTATATCTTTATATAGCTTATAGCTGATAAAAGTCGAAGTTATGTAAAATTTTTGCAATTAAAAAAATTTTTTTTTTCCAAATTCTGGCGGCGCCCAAATCTTTTGATTTAATTTTTAAATTTTAGAGAATGTCTTTATTTTGTACGTAAAACAAACTAAAGGGGGGGCTCCTTTAGCGTGATATTTTAAGGGCCTCCCTAATGTATAAAAAATTATATTGTTTTATTTATTATATGTGAATATGTGAATATAACTGCATAGTTAAATTGTTTTTAGGTGATTCACAATAACAACAAAATATGGTTGATAAATTTTTGCCAATAAAAGAGCTCCTCTATGTATGTACGTTCGTTGACAACGATTTGATATCTAAAATAAGTGACATTTTTTTTTTTTAATTTTCTTTTATTTTTTATTGTAAATCGCGAAGTTTTAAAAAATATTCAGGACCTGAAAAAATTTAACGCCATTTGCACTTTTTGGAATCTTTTTATATAAACTTGTATAAAGAATTTTGCAATTAGTTAGAATTACAAGCCAGAAATACATATATATCCATGCATATGTATTTATGTATGCATGTACAATTGTTTACAATAATTTTCTACGAGCAAAGCATTTGGGCGTACGTGAGTATAAAAGCATTGACCGGACAGTCAATTAATTAAATGACACCAAATAACACAAATGACAGCACATGTGTATGCTGTATGGGTGTATGTACATACATATATTAGGATGCCACACGAACAAAAATTTCTGCTTTTCCAAGCGAAGCGTTTTAACACTACCACCAAGCAACCACCAAAAAATTACATGCAATTAAATTAAATTTTTGACCACAAAATTTTTAGTCGGAAACAAAGGTGGAGCCAGACCAGACAAAGCTCATAGTTCCTGAAGATGCCTTCAGACTGAAAGCGAAATATCGACCAAAATAAAACTAAAAAGTAAATAAAGCAGAAAAACATTTAATGTTTCATTTAACATGCGGCCTATAGCTCAAAAATAAATTATTAAATTAACTAAGAATTTAGATTTTTTTTAGAAAAAAATTTTTATATAAAAGATGCGCTCAGATAATAAAGGATTAAACAAAAAAAGAATTTTAATAAAATTAAATTAAATTATTCCAAGAATTTATTAAAGTTGTATGCCTATTTTCCTTGATTTTTTAGAAAATGTTTATATAATTCTTTCCAATGTAGGCGTAAGTTTCCTTTATAAGATTTTTAAGCGGCCCTTAGTGGTATTTAATGAAAAAAGGTTCCAAATATTTTAGATTTGAAAGAAACAGACAAAAAGGCAAAAACGGCAAAATATTACGTTTTCAGGGTTTCGGGCGCTATAAGTCGCCTTTATATATTTTTCGCAAATCGCTTAAAACTTTGTATTTACAAATTTGAAGAAGCTAGGGCTTCCCGTTGAATTTTTACCAATTTTTACATGGAAGAAAAAAAATCCAAAAATCAACGGTAAAACCTAGATACGCTAAACTTGCATTTTTTATAAAAAAAAAATAAATGGGCTACAAACGTGCATATTCATAATCTTTCTAAAAAATCAAGTTAAATTGTTTTTACGAAAATTGTTTTTTCTTTATATTGCACCAAGTTTGAAACTTGGATTTACATATGTATACGGTTTTTGATTAAGAATAAACTCTACGTATTTAAAAAAAAAAAAAAACATTAAAAAAAAATACAAAAATTAGTTGGTAAAATTTCTCAGCATGAGGTACGTTTATAATTATGAAACGGGGTGCATCTCAAAGGGTGTATGTATCATAATCTCGGTTTTCGTGTTCGATGTGTCATGCAAAGGTATAATCTTCCACAACAAATATTGTATTTTTTTTAATATTTTAGCTGTACACTTGGTCATATAAAGCTTTTTCAATTAATAGCCATATGCCAAATTTTCACTAGGCCTTCAAATGGCAAAAAATGTGTATCAATTGAAAAATGTCATGTTTCCATATGTATTTTTTTATAAAGCGAGCTTTTTTTTGTAACTTTCAATTCGCTTTTCATTTTCAATCTCATAAATTGTGTATAATAACTTTTGCTAAAATTTCAAAATCAAAAGTTTTCAAAACAAATTCTATGAGACTGAGAATTATTATTTTCTACTTTTTAGTCCATTTATAAAAGCGTTGTATGTATATTAAAAAGTTTTTTTTTTTATATATTATTCATTTTCTACTTTTTAGT
>NW_023472933.1:0-3934 GCF_013731165.1 Rhagoletis pomonella
AGAATGTTCGACAGTGAGAAACGCCAAGTGGATGAATTCTGTGAACAGCGAGAGGATGACAGAATGAGCGATAAACTTCAGAACGTTATAGAGTTGCCATGAGTGCGAGCGCAGGTATATAAGGCCGAGCAAGCTACCAGACAAGTTGTAAAACAGAGATAAATTGTATTAGCAAGGTTTGTAAAGTGTTGTTATTACATTAGCGAGTATTGTTAAGTGTTTGTTGTACAATAAAGTTAATTGTACTCTAATTTGGTCATCTTGAGCATTTATTTAACAACCCAGCGATACGAACCGAAAGGATTTTGGGAAATACGTCAAGTATTCAAGGATAATCGTAACAATATGAACCAAATCGGACCACAAATACGGGTTTTCAAATACCTCGCCACCTAGCGGATAAATTCGTCTTTCATATTGCATTGTCATCGAGTTCTGAGTTAAGTTACAAGTCTCTAGCTCATCGGGAAGTTGGTTAAAATTTAATTGCAAGATTTTATTACACACAGTTGAAAGTAAAAAAAAAGCTTGTAAAAATAATATATTCAGCTAAGAGTTCGGCTAGTACCGGGCGTGTATAAAATGAGCGTGCAAAAACGTGCAGCTAAGATATAAATTATTATAATCTACAGGAATACTCGTTCAATTAAAAAATAAATTAATTGTGGCGCTGAGGGGCAAGGTTTTTAAAAGTTGATGCAAAAAAAATAAAACAGAAATTAATTAAGGGCGAAATAGACTTGGCCGATATAAATAATACAACTTTTTATAAATATTGGTAATTATTGTTCCAACAGGGGAGCTTAGCCTTAGCATTTTTACCTACGGCTGAACCACTGTGCGATGGTTAAAATCTTATTTAGGCACTCCGCACATTACTCGCCTAATCATAGTAGAGTAATAGTTTCGTCCTGCCTAAACGAATGCATGACGACTCGACTTCTGCACACTTGGACGCCCTGCATAAGCCCTGCTGGCACACACATTACACATTTTCTGGCCGGTCTTTCTCACTAATACACTTCCATGAATATTTCTCCAATAAAATCCCAGTCAGCAGAGAAACGTACTTTTTGCCGAAAGTGCAGTTTTCGTACATTTTTCGTTTACAGAAATGTTCAGAAAACGATTTTCATATTTGTTCATTTTTCGTATCCGAAAAATATCATCATCTTATTTCAAAACAATAATTTTAAAATATTTTGGTTCAAACTGAGCATTTGAAAACATGTATACATATTCGCCAGTAGCTGAGTGTGCAGAGAAGTGTGCTACTATTTGTTAGATTTCAGGAGGTCCCAGGTTCGAATTCCGTCAGAAGCAGCACATTAAAATTTGTTATTCAAATTGATATAATTGCTGAATCTTAAATTTGTTTTTTGTTTGGTTTCCTGTAACTATGAAAAAGTTTCTGTGAAGTTCATAATGAAATCGTTTTCAACGAAAAATAGTATCAGACAAATTTCAGGAAAACAGCCGAAAGCGCATCCGTTTTACAACCGTTTTCGATAGTTTTTCGCACATACGTTTCGGATGAACACTTTAGTGGGAGAATTGATCTGAAAAACGTCCGAAAACGGAATCCGAAAACGGAATCCGAAAACGGATGAAACATCAGGTTTTTATACGAAATTGTTTCCATTTTCGGACAGGTTACCGGATATTTTGCTGGCTGGTATATTGCTTAAACGCTTATGGTTTAATACAATTGGGACGAGTTTTAGCACAAAATGATTATTTTTCAATTATTTCCTATTGAAATTAAAAATAATTTTTATTTCCAAACAAATGTCGATTTCAAAACGAGAAGCTCTTTAAAATGTTGGGCGCTTCGATTCATGAAGCTTTTACGATTAGGCGAAAACATTGTTATGAATCATAATATACAGAGCTTTATTGAAATACATGTGTTCGGCATAAAAGCTTCATTACACTACTATGACTAGGCGCTTAATGTGCGGAGTGCCTTAAGTAATAGACGTTGCGCAGTAACTGTTGATGGCGTTTCCTCGGAACATTTTACTGTCTATTCAGGTGTTCCGCAAGGAAGTATTTTGGGTCCTCCCCTTTTCGTTTTATTCATCAATGACAGAAGTGACTGCTTTTCTGTTGCCAGATTTTTATTATATACTAATGACTTAACATATTCTCCGTGGTAAGCAATGCTACCGTTACGGCAAACCTTCAATTGGAGTTAGATAAAATGATTCCTTGATGTCAAAAATCTCACCTCACACTAAATATAAAAAATGCTTTCATATTACCTTTTCAAATGTTCGTAACATTATGCATACCTCTTACTCTATATCAAATACAATATTAAAGTCTATTCAGGAAATTAAAGACTCACTATTTATATTTGATTCTAATTTTTCTTTTAAAAGTCCCATCAATTTTTTTGTTTCGAAATGTCATCCGACTTTATGTTTTATTCGTCGAAACAATTCAACTTTTGCGGACCCATATATTATGTTCACGTTGAGCCATTAACTCGAGTTTAACGTTTTGAGTTTGTGAACAACTGTCAAGTGTTCTCATTGGGGTGTTTAAGAAACTCAGAGTTTAATTTGACACTTGTTTGTTTACTTTTTTTTATTCACATTTAGCCTGTTGACGTACCCCAGGGTTGAGACAGAAATAGTCCGAAGTAGCCGTGATGTGGAATATCAACCGTTTAGCCAAATATAAAACAAAATGTGACTCGATAAAACTTTTCATGCTGATTTCAACCATATCAAAATTATTTGGCACAAATAAAAACCAAAGCCAATAAAAGAGGTTAAAGTTAAACTTTTATATTTTTTATATTTATAATATCTCCGAAACTATTTGACCGGTCCCAAAAGTATTGATGCTAATTTAAAAACAATTTAATTACGCGCCGTATATAACCTTTTTAAAACAAATTTTGAATACAGGCTATTTAAAAAAGATATATTTATATAAAAATTGTATACACCAATTTTAAGACCCCTTAATCACCTTTATTTTGACGCCATCAGTTTTTTAATAGGTTATGTTGTTCAGAAGATATTGATAACAAAAAATCAAAAACTTTAACTTTAACCCTTGATATCTTCTTTATTTTTTACTTTCGCCAGATAAATTTGGCAGGGATGAAATCAGCACAAAAAGTTCTCACGAGCCATATTTTTGGTTTTTGCATAGCTAGATTGTTGATATTCCAGACTTATGTGCACGAAACGACCTAAGGCTATTTCTGATTAAATCCTGCAGTATTAACCCTAAAATCCCAATCTAGGTCAGCGAGGCGTATACGGAATCGGAATTTTTTTAATTTGAATACAAAAGTACCTTTATACTTTATTGTTATAAATAAATATGGTTGTAGTTATTCTTAAAAAAAATGGCCAGAAATAAGAATATTTTAGCCCACAGGTTGTCTTTTAAGTCACCTACGCCTCTAAGACGCATTTTTGGGCTTTACGTAACTTTCAAGTAGATTGGGCTTCTAGGATTAATCTCCAAACTCTAGAAACGAGAAGAACAATTATTTCGCTTTCCTTAGTTTTTAATATAGTTAAAGGGACTGTTGACTGTCCGTCTTTGTTGCAAAACATCAATAATCTTGTACCCCTGAGAACTCTATGCAATTTCAATCACTTCACACAAAGGACAATCTCTTAATTGTCCAAGTGTGTCACTTGCCTGGGGCAACCACTTTAACCTAACACAACCTTACATGTACTTCTTTGAGCTATGAAATAGTTGGTCACATTTCGTATGTACCATATATTAGAACTTATCAGAAAAGTAACATTTATACATATACAACTACATATCGTGTAAGAGCGCTATAAGTAAAACACGTTTTCAATATTGTGGCGAATACTGCGGCAACGCGAAGCGAACAACGAGAAAATGGCAGAATGTTCGACAGTGAGAAACGCCAAGTGGATGAATTCTGTGAACA
>NW_023472934.1:0-3934 GCF_013731165.1 Rhagoletis pomonella
GGAAAAATAGTTGTTCATTAAAGATTTGTCTGAAATATCGTTCTTGAAATGCGTTACTGCTCACTAAATTTGTAAAAATAAAATTTTTCCCCTTAATTGTTATATTCTTCCTCATTGTGGTAAATTTACTCATCATCACAGCAGGGCGCAATCTTCTTTTCGATGATTATTGTATTGCTACTTTGAATTTCTCAATTTTGACAATTCTGATCTAAAAGTAAGCGAAACCTCAGAAACTTTAAATGCACTGAAATTCACTAATACCCACTTCCGCAAAAATCACCTTATTTCGTATTTCCTTTGTTAAAAGTTATTGTAAATCATATATTTTTATTGCCTTATTACTAAAAAATAAAAATTTTAAAAAGCTTTTTAAATTGCCGTTTACAAACATTTTTCAATTTGTAAGCCTTTTTTTAAGCTACTTTATTGTTTATGAATAAGGCTATTACAAATTAGCACAATCAAAACACGTTCCTTAAATTTATTATTAAGAAAATTTGCTGTTCTCAGATTTTCTTTCAACATCCAATTCGACTTTTATTACTTTTTGTACAGATATGTCATCGCCGCCAGGACGGCGCAATCTTGTATTCTATCTTTCTTGTCAAATATGCATTTAGATCTAACTCTCATACTACTATTAATGGTAACCATGAATATTCATTAAAATCGTTTCAATTCGTAATAAAAGTAATTTACATACTGCTAGTGTAAATATATTTTTTAATATAAACTACCTTTTTTAATTCTAAAATAAATCAACAATCTCAAGATTTATAAGAAAATTGTCTTCAAAAAATACGTCCCAAAGCATCCCTGTTGATATCATAATTCAAATGCAAATTAGAATATAAATTTTGAAGCAAAAGTTTTTCCGCAATATTCATCATACAAATTTATCATCTTACTTGTCCGTATGTCGCTCTAGAAAGAAATATATTTTAACTGATATGTTTTCTTGAAAACAAATGCAAATTTACCTATTTTTTCCACCGGCAGGCACGAATATGATATTCAAAACAGAAGCAATGACAACGAATTTTACACACATTGTTGTATTTTAGCGCAAAACGATAAGTTTCACAAATATTTTAAATTATTGCCTGGAACATACACATTTATCGTTATTATTGGAAATGCAAGACTTGGCATGCATTTTTAATTTCTTTTTTATTGAATTCAAATGAATAAAAACACATTTTTCTAAAATATTTCTCAATTTACATTTTAAAGTTTTTTCTGAAAATTGAATGTAACTCTGTGCGGAGAATGAGAGAATTGAAAATCAGGTGATCTCAGCTGTTTTCAAATGTAAACAAACAAAATGGCGCTTTCCATACTTGTAAGCCTATACAATGGCGTCAAGAAGACAAAGTACACGAAGGATGGAAGTTTATTGATTTAGGAGGCTAATGTTTTCAATAAGAACTGAATAAGACATTAAGGGGGTTCTGACAAAATATTTTTTTATTTTCACTTTTAATTCAACACAGTTTGATTAAAAGAAAAATACTGATAAAAATAAAGTATTTCACACAAACAGAGTTGAAATTTTGAAAATCGTGCCCGTATTTCGTTTGTAATTCAAATATTATTGGCTGATTAAGTCAAGGGACATTTTAACTAGTTTCGGCTATTTTTCTTTTGTTTATTTATTATTTATATTTTTTTTATAAAAGTTTAGCACTTAACCTAACCAGCGCCACATAAACTCACATTTCAAACTTTGTACAAAAATTATGAAAATTCAACAAACTTAAACATTTGTACCCAAAAATTTTAAACTTTTTATTTGGAACTTTTAGAAACGAACAAACAAAATTGTCGATCATATTTTATATGGAAGAAAATGCACAACACCGTCAGCCAAAAGTATTATCAAAAATCAACGCGATTTTCTAGCGTCGTGAAATTTGCACTTTGACCTACTAAAATTTAATGAGCTACAAAACTGAATACCCAAAATTCTGAACAAAAAGTTTAAAATTTTCGGCTGCAAACGTTAAAGTTTGTTAAATTTTCATAATTTGTGTACCAAGTTTGAAATGTGGATTTAAGTAGGGCTGGTTAGGCAAAGTGCTAGACTTAGAAAAAATATAAACATTAAATAAACAAAAGAAAAATAGCCGCAACTAATCAAAATGTCACTTGAGTTAATAAGTTGAACACAAGGGTATGTATGTATGGAAAAAATTTTCGAACGTACTTTGTATGGAAGAAAATGCGTGACACTGCCGGAAAAAAATTTAAAAAATCAAGGGGTTTTTTCACCAACTTGAAACTTGCATATTGTTGTACTAAAATTTAATGGGCTACAAAACAGAATGCCGATTTTTTTTTTGTAATAATTCTAGATACAAGTTTGAAATATTGGTGGAACTTTGCAGAATTTTTATAATTTTTTGCAAAATGCTTGAAATTTGGATTTCTATAGCTTTTGGTAGATGAGCTATACTTTTATGAGGAATTAATAAACCTTAATCAAACAAGAGGAAAATAGTCAAAACTTGTCAAAATGTCGCGACTTTTCTGACACTACAAATCCAAAGACTTGAAGTATGTATTTTCTTTCATTTCTGTATACTTTTTATATATGCGTAGTTCAATTTCCTACAAAAAATTTGGAACACTAAATCGATAATCTCGATATTTTTTGAGATATTGGGCCTTGAAGTTGATCAACAATTTCTACAATTTAGCTCAATAATCCATGAAAATTCCACACTACCTAAACTTCGAAGCCCAATATCTCAAGAAATATCGATGGTAGCGATTTGGTGGGGCGAAATTTGAATTTGTCGTTCACATTTTTCTGTAGCTCTTGTTATTTACGAGATAGGGGCGAAAATCCGAGAATTTCATGAAAAAATTGGGTTTAGTGACACGTACTACCTCGCTGGTAGGAGTTAGGGTTCTGAAGAAGCCCTGCCATTGACCAAGATTATACCAAGAAATGCCTTTGAATTTTGAAGAAAAAAAATCACAGTTTACGTGTATTTTAAATGGGAAATCTTCGCATCTTCTGGATTAAAATTTTCAGGGGTCTTTTTTAGGCATCTCACACAAAATAAATGTTTCTGCTTCATAGAAATGGTCCATTTTTGATTTATTTTGGGCCTGAATTATTATGTTAAAGTGGCAACCGTGAGTAAAAGTTTCAAATGGCTAAAAATTACTTTTGATTTCTTAGAATATAAAAAAAAAGCTTGAAATTTGTACGAAAGTTTGCTGATTTTTTTTTTTTTTATTGCACAAAGTTGGAAGCTTGGATTTACACGGGGTTTGTTACAGAATGAACTATATTTTTATAAAAAATAAATTAACAAAATTAAATAACAACAAAAATAATACGGTCCTTAAAAATATCAACATCATGGGGTAAATCCACGAAAATTTCAAAATTTTAAATAAATTTTTAGGGCTCGCTAAAAGGATTTAAAAAAATTTAATTTCTTAATCGCATGAATTCGAAAAAAAATTTGACTTCCGCGGCATCTGCGAAAATTACAGAATTTTAAAAAAATTCTTGGGATTTGAAAATAATAATTATTTTTTTTAAATCGCAAAAATTTTGCAAAATTTTGTCTTTGGCAAGCTATAATTCAGCGTATTGAAACTTGTTGATATAAATTCATAAACTCGCTTAGTTATGTATAGCCAGAGTCAAGATTTTTTCCGATTTTTTGCGATTCGAAAAAATTAAAATTTTTTCAAACCCTGGTAGCGACCTCGAAATTTTATTTTTAATTCTGAAATTTTCGCAAATTTCTTTATTTTATACTTAAAAGAAAATATACGGGGCCCTATAAGAAATTTAGATGCTGATATTTTTAAGGACCACCCTAACGTACATAGTATTTGAATTCGATACAATTTATTCCTATGAAGCCTACAAAAAGCAAACGGTTTTGTCAAAAGACTCGCAATGGAA
>NW_023472935.1:0-3934 GCF_013731165.1 Rhagoletis pomonella
AAAAAAAAACTATTTTAAATTACTTCTACAAATTCGAGCATAAAAACTTTGAAAAATTGCTTCTATAAAATCGCCCAAAAAAAAAAAAAAAAAAAAAAAAAAAAAAAAAAAAAAAAAAAAATATTTAAAAAAATAATCCAAAAAAAAATAGAAAAAAAAAAAAAATATCAAGTCAAATACCAAGTGGAGAATTGCCACAACACACAGAAGCGATGCTAACACTGGCAGAATGTCTCAGGGAGGCCAAAAGTCTCCAAATTTTTAATGGCAGCAGTGAGTATACTCTAAGCAATTTTTTGAGAGATGTCTCCACGGTTCTATCGCTGACGCCGCCGGAGCATGTAGGAACAGTACAGTCTGTCCTCGCTAACCGTCTTCAGGGAATGGCATTGTGTGCAGTAGAAAGTTTGGTGAATCCTACGTGGGAACAAACAATCCAGAGGCTTAGGGAAGAGTTCGGTGTCAAGCAGTCCTTCATTAACTTAAGGAATGAAGCCATGAATGTTAACGCTTTAAATATAGAGGAGTTGCATTATAAATTAAGAAAAATTTTACATTTAATGAATACTAAATATTATTTAGAAGGTAGTTTAGATGTTTTATATGCACCTACAAATAATGAGAAAATAATTTTTGATGTATACACAAGTTTTTTGCCCATTTCCGTTAAAACACTTATCTTACAAAATAATATAACATCTGTTGACCAAGCTAACAGCTATTATATTGAACATAATTTATTAAAAGACATTACTATTAATATAAATAAACGTCGTAATGAAAATAAACATCTAAATTTTACAAGTAATTGTTTACAAGGGCAATCCCATAATAATAATAATTTCAATACAAGAGGAAACAGAACACCACAGCGAGACAATATAAAATTTAATACAACCAATAACAACAATGATTTTGGACAGTACAGAAGATCACATCAAGACAATGTGCAATTTAATAAAAATGAATACAATAATAACTTTAGAGAGTACGGTAACCAACATCAAATTCGAAGTCACTCATTTCAGAGAAAAAATAATATCTCAAATCAGTCTAGGCAACATCAACAATCCGGAAATCAATATCAAGGTTATAATTCAGGCAACTATAGACACCAATACGACAACAACAATTTAAGACAGGACAGGATGTACCAAACGTATGAGCCTATGGAGGTCGATACTTTAGACAATGCAGAAAATTTTCATTTACCGCCTCGGGGACATCCAGACTACCCATAGTAGTTTTAAAAATAAACAATATTAAAGTCAGATGCTTGATCGATAGCGGAGCAGCTACTACAATAGGCGATTACAACATATTCAAAAATTTAAAAAATAGAAGAAATTTAGAAATCCCTCTAAAACTAAATACACTATTAGGATCAAGTGTTATTAGAGAAGAGGTAATCACTGACGTTCCACAGGAGTTTAATAGAAAAGGCGAAACTATGTCGATCAAGTTGATAAAGTTTTCACATAAACATTTTGATTGCATATTAGGGGTCAACATACTTCGACCGATTGGTGCCACAATAGATTTTTCGAAAAATATATTTATACTTAACAACTCGGAAATTCCTTTATGCGAAAATCAAAATTTTAATGATATACACTATATAGAGAAAAATAAATTCGATGTCGATTTGTTATTAGATGAACAACTTAATGGAAAGGAGAGGAACAAATTGAAATTGTTTTTAGAAAAAAATAAACCCTTATTTTATCAAGAAGGTCAGATGATTTCTACAACCAATTGCGTAAAGCATCAAATAATCACTATGCCCCATAAACCCGTTTATTCACGAAACTATAAATATCCGTATGCACTAGAAAATGAAATAAATAAGCAAGTTGAAGATATGTTGGCGCAAGGTATTATTAGACATAGTAAATCTCCATACAACTCACCACTTTGGATTGTAGCAAAAAAGTTGGACAATTCCAAACAACAGAAGTGGAGGTTGGTTGTTGACTTTAGAAAACTAAACGAGGTTACTGTGGATGATAAATTTCCTATGCCAAATATAGAATCTCTGTTTGATAAACTTGGCCGAGCTCAATACTTTTCTCTTCTTGACCTCGCAAAGGGATTTCATCAAATTCCAATGGAAGAAGTTGACATTGAAAAAACTGCTTTCTCGAGTCCAATGGGTCACTTTGAATTTGTACGAATGCCCTTCGGCTTGAAAAACGCGCCAGCTACCTTCCAAAGGATGATGAACACCGTGCTACGTGAATTTATAAATAAAATTTGCATTATCTACATGGATGACATTTTAGTTTTCTCAACCTCAATCGAAGAGCATATCGAAAACCTTACTAAAATTTTTAACTGCCTTAAAAAGAATAATTTAAAAATTCAATTCGACAAATGTAAATTTCTTTCTAGACATACGGACTTTCTTGGTCATAAAATCTCCCCTGAAGGCATTAAGCCTAATCCAGAAAAAGTAGTTGCTATCAATAAGCTGCAAATCCCTGCCACAATAAAAGGCATTAAGTCCTTTCTCGGGTTAACAGGATATTACCGAAAGTTCATCAAGAACTACTCACAGATCGCAGCTCCTATTACCAATTTTCTAAAAAAAGGGTCAAAGATCAATGTTAAGGACACGAGTTATATTGAAGCTTTTAATAAGCTAAAACGAATTTTGACCTCCCCGCCTATTTTATCTTTTCCTGATTTTTCCAAGAAATTCGTGCTTACCACAGACGCTAGCAATTTAGCTATTGGAGCAGTCCTCAGCCAGAATGGTAAGCCAATCTGTTTCGCTAGCAGGACACTTAATGGCCACGAGCGTAATTACAGTACCATAGAAAAGGAACTTCTCGCTATCGTTTGGTCCATAAAATAGTTTAGACCTTACTTGTATGGTAGAAAGTTTCTTGTACAAACTGACCACCAACCATTAAAGTGGCTCTTTTCTTTAAAAGAACCTAACTCCCGTATAGCTAGGTGGAGAATTGCGCTGAGTGAATACGAATTTGAAATCGAATATTTAAAAGGAAAAGAGAATAAAGTTGCCGACTTCTTAAGTCGAATTCAAGAAATCGAATCAAAAAGTGCGGAAGAAAAAAATAATTTTGAAAATAAGTCCTTATATGAAAATTCTATTGAAACAGCGCATTCATCTACCGAAGGATTATGTGACCAATTTCCGGTAAGCAATTGCATCGTAAATAAGTATCTAACACAAATAAGAATAATGAAAACTAAACGAAAGGAATTCGAGATATTGTTCAGGAAATATAAAATAATTTATGTCGCAAAAGCTGATTTAGACAAAACCCAGTATATAAATGATTTATTTCGGCGATACTTGCGAAAAGGAACGGTCGGCATATATTCGGAATTAGAAAGCCATCAGTATAATATTGTTCAAGAAAGGCTTAAAAGCCTTTTTTCTAGCGACAAATGTATACAATTTACAAAGTGTAGTGAGCTCGCGATCGACGTAAGTAATGAAGAAGAACTTTATGAAATAATAGATCGTACACATAAGACGGGAAACCATAGAGGAATTACTGAAAATTTCGAGGAAATTAGGCTCAATTATTTTTACCCAAATTTGAAAAAATTCATTAACAAATTCATAAATAGCTGTCGCACTTGTCACGAAAATAAATACGACCGGAAACCATTTAGGAAACAGTTTCAGCATACAGCTACACCAAAGGCACCGAACGATATTGTGCATATAGATATATTTCAAATTCAAAAAACCTACTTTCTTACCACGATAGACAGGTTTACAAAACTAGCTTCTGTGCACAAAGTAACTGATAAAAATATGTGCACCATAAAGGTAAAATTAGAAGAGAGAATTTCGTGGTTAGGAACACCAAAGGTTTTGATTATGGATAACGAGTTTAACAACGCCCTGATAAAAATGTATTGTAGAGAAAAAAATATTGAAGTGCATTTTACGACT
>NW_023472936.1:0-3934 GCF_013731165.1 Rhagoletis pomonella
TTCGCATGCCAAAGGCATTTTTCCCACAAGGTGAGAGGGGGACGGATGCCTATGGGAAATAATTGTGCACATAACTAAATACAAATACAAAAAAGCAAAAATAAATCACATGTCCAGCCAGTCATTATATACAAAACATTTGCTTTATTAAGAACATTTTTTTTAGAACAAAACATGCCGCAAAATCAGTAAAGCGTTTTACAAATGCACAATATACTTAAATACAAAAAATTATGTGTGATAGTATTATAATACATAACAGTTACATAAGTTAAATAAATATTTACAAACACAAATAACTATATGTACATACTACATATGTGTATTTATATATGTTGGTGTAACATTTACAAAACACAAAAATTAAGAAATGAGCAAGACACTTGTGCATGCTTATATATTAAAGAATAGTTTAAGTGATAAGACGTTCGTGCCTACATACTTATTGCATATATAATTACATTTTTGCATATAACTATCTACTTATACATATTTATCATATACGAGCGTGTACAATTTTAAAGTACATATGTACATACTTATGTATTTAGATGCAAGCACAATTCTATGCAAATTTTTTATTCAGTAGATATGGAAGAATTTGTTACATAAGATTGCAAATGAGTAAAGTTAAGTGATTGTAAAAAGGCAGTTTAAGTTATATTTTTATCTGCACGCAAATGTTAAGCGAATGAATAACGATACTACATACATGGAAAAAATTAAACTTTAACCAATTGCTGTTTTATTTCAGTACCTAAGTTGGTGTCATATTTAGCTGTTCCTCTATGTACAATAATAATAATAATAACAATATTTTGGCGCTTACATTTTTTCCTAAGCTGTGGCCGAGTTTCTCCTCCAATATGTATATGAGGTGCGTCTTGATGTTCTTATACAAATGGAGGGACTTACAGGTTTGAGCCGCCTCCGGACGTCTAATGGCTTGTATAAGAAACTTTTTTAATGCCAGAAATAAACTCGGAGGTTTTCCATTGCCTGCCGAGGGGCGACGGCTGGTAGAAGAAACGTTCCTAATTTAGATGTTGCTCAGACCAGGGTTTGAACCCAGATTATGCAGAGATTTGGTATGTACTCTAACCTTTCTTCCTCCCTACTGGTACAATTTAAAAAACGAAAACTGGCTGCGTCTTCTGAAGTTACATAGGCGATTGTAGAGAGGTATATGGTTTGTTAATATGAGGTCCAGGGTTGCTGATTGCTGCTTCGGGCGGGACTGAAAATACGTGAATAGTATATTTTCCGGTCTTGATGGACGAGCTATTCACGAGACAGAGAGTCGAACGAAAATCGGACTACGATGTATTCAGCGATAGCCCAGAATAGATTGGCGCTAACACAAATCTGTAATGTTTGTTGTGCGCCTTGATATTGGGGAGGGGCCTACAGTTTTACGACGGCTCCGAGCGGCGATTGTATTTTTATGAGAAGCTGTTTTTCATGGCAGAAATGACCTCGGAGGTTTGCCATAGTTGGTCCAGGGGCGACCCCTATTATAAAAATACTTGTTCTTTTCTTTTGTTTTTAATGTTAGTCGGAAACTGGGGTCGAATCCCAGTCCCTGCGGAATGCGGGGTACGCCTCGATAAAAAGTTCAAAGGCTAAAATAAATTCAAATTTTTGTTACCAGTTTGTACGGCTAATCCTACTAAGTATAGTAGCTAGAATCATTCTTTCGAAGGAAGCACATATAGTTCACATTAGTGGAACCAGGCCAAAACTCACCTTGACAAGATTGTTGTGCGGATTTTTAACACCAGAATATGTATATACAATTTGGCGAAAGTGTTCACTTTATACATCAGAAAAGTTCAAGAAGTAGTAATAAGTTAAGTTGTGTTCATTTAGTCCATTTACTTGCGGGAAATTCATAAAAACAAGATGCGAAAAGTGGAAGTGTTGTTAACCGACTTCACAAAAAGGAGAGGGTTATCTATTCTTCGGAATATCTTTTTTTATGTATGTTATCGCATAACTTTGGACCACGTCAGCCGATTTCTATAATTATTTTTTTTTTAAGGAAAGGTGTTACCTCAAAGGTAGTCCCATACTAATTCGGTTTGAATCCGATCATTGGATCAGGAAGAAATTAACGATAATCTTAAATTTTTATATGAGAATTGAAGTCGATTTTGTTTTTTACTTAAAAATTACTTGTTTGCAAATAACTTTCAAATAAATTAAAGTTAATTCCCGCTTTCGGATTATTCAGGCAGGTTCTTGAATTCAAATTGGCAGGGGTTGAAATTCACCTGATCAAAACCGGAAATTGAAAATACGGAAAGATATTTGAGATTACAAGTTAAACCGGCATTTAAGTACTAATTAACTTACTATCTTAGAACACACTACATCTAACAATTTTATATTGCATGCTACACTAATAAATAACAGAATTAATAAGCACTTTATTTTGCCAATTAGTGCCAAATTAATAATAATGAAAACGTACAGCGGAAATGTGATTTGCATATTAGCAAATTTGAAAAGCCTAATGGGAGCAAAAAGTTGCCGTACTTAGAAAAAATAGTTCAGTCTGCGCAAGCCACGAAATTGTAATAGAGTAAGTTTTAAGAGGAAACATAAAAGGGGTCTTCATCTAAAGTGATAAAGGGATAAATTGCTTAAATTTATCAGTTTATCCGCTTTCTTTCATTAACGCACCTTGGTAAATAATTGCATAAAACTGTTTATTATTTAACTTATATGGCTAGTTACGTTTCATTCTTACCTCGTCCATTGTGTTAATTTGCTTTTATGTGTTCGTAGCAAAAGAGACTACCTGGCAACCTGTAGGGGTTGAATTTTGCTGAAATTTATACATTTATCCAACAAAGCCGTTTGATAAAGTGATAAACTTTGGTTAAATAGATTTCCATTCAAAGTTTGACAGTTCATTCATCAAAACGATAAATTTATCACTTTATGAAGTTTATCAAGAGTTTATCACTTTTGATGAAGATCCCTAAAATCAATGTTATTATTAATTCTAAGAGAATGTAAATATTAAAACCTATAACTTTTCACTGTTCACAGGTATTCAGGCAGGTTCTGCAATTCACTTTCGATTGAATTTCAACCCCTGCCAATTCGAATTCAAGCCGAATTTGGTTGAGATTCACTCGGGAGTGAATTGCAGAACCTGCCTGATTGTTACGATTATCCTTGAATACTTGACGGATTTACCAAAATTCTCCAGGTTCGTATGGCTGGATTGTTAAATAAACGCTTAAGATGACCAAACTACAGTACAATTAACTTTATTGTACAACATATACTTTTCAATACTTTTTTAGGTAATAACAACAATTAACAATACTAGTTAAAGCAATTGCCCAACTTTACAAATCTGGCTAACACAATTGATCTCTGTTTTACAACTTAACATGTAACTTGCTGATTCGCAACTGACTTTTTGGTGCGCTAGCACTCATGGCAGCTTTAGAACATTCTGCTGCCTATTGCACATTTTCTCATTCTCTCGCCGTTCGTAGTATTCCTCCACTTGACGTTTCTTGCTATCGAATATTCATGTCTTTCATCGAGCATTCTGCCATTTTCTTGCTGTTTGCTTCGTGTTGCCGCAGTATTCACCATTTGCATGTAATTTACTGTGAAGTTACACGATCTTGGTTTCAAGTTGACCACACATACTACTTTTCAAAATTCATTTGAATTGACAGCTGTAACGCAGGCCGCACGTAACTTAATCCGCTCTGTCCTCTATGAGCTTCTTAATGTAACTGCAAATATTTTATTTTTATTTATTTATTTGTTACAGTCTTGCGACTTAAAAGTACAGATAGGTATTTTTAATATATAACAAAGTATGCGTATATGTAAGTATAAATTTTCAATTACAAAGCTGTTTATGTTTCTAAAACTATCAAATAACCTATATAAATGTATATTG
>NW_023472937.1:0-3933 GCF_013731165.1 Rhagoletis pomonella
TGGAACCACTTATTATAAGGTAATGGGATTTTATACACCTGCATTTATACACATATAAAATCGCAAGAATCATTCAATTGGGGACCATTTTCTCGCAGATTTTAAAATCGCATTGAATGATTGTTGTTTTGTGCAAAAGTTTTTAGAAGGATCAATTTGTTTGTCTTCCGATAGGTGGCGCAGGGATTGAGAGCTATCCTAAAAAATCATACTTAGGATCAGATTTGTTTCACTTTTAGAACACATAGTAGTAACATAAAATTTGGTATAACTTGGTAGACCAGTCGTGTGATGAAAAAATATTGGGCTTTGGTCCAGTCTTGACAAAAACTCGTATGAAACCACCGTTGGAGAAGGTAATATTATCTTTTGTAGTAAACATTCAAGAAAGAGTTTATGCAGATGAGGGCAATATAGTTTTTAACATCCAGAGGCTCTCAGACAACTATAATCGAAAAACTTATTTACAATCTGGTATATGTTTGACATATTACTCAGTGATGAACAACTCATCTATACATACAAATACATGTACATATTTTTTATAAATCATAATCGAGGTTCCTTTTTCGGTCTAATTTCAAAAGCAACTGAAGAAATTTGGAGAATACTTGGTAAAATTGGGATTAATCACTCCGGTATTACCATTCATAATTCGATTTTAAGTTTCCTGTAAATTCGCTATAAATTATGCTGGTGGACTTCAAAATAGTTATTCGCATAAAGGAGTTAGTATTGGTGACAGGTAAAATTCAAAAGTGTATGAAAAAGGATGTCGAATTCGGACAACTGGGCCATACTAGTTGTAATAAAAAGCGAAAAGTTATTTGTAGTAGTAGTTAGAGAATAGGAAATCAAACAAAACCAAATTGATTCTACGTCTGAAGGTTAGTAAAATAAGTCAAAAAGTTTGTGAAAACAAATACTGTAACAGAAATTTTTAAGAAATAAAAATGTAAAGGTATTTTCTTCGTTTATTTTTAAACGAAGTTTGAGTTGTAACTACACGCTGGCGGATGCTTCCTTTAAACCTAATGGAGTTTACGTAGAAAAGCATTAGCTACTGAATAAAATAAAACTCAGATGATCATTTCTGCTCTTTGTACTTCTTTGTTTTTTTTAACACGCTTATACATATTAGCTTCAGCTGTATGTAAAAATTTCGAGGCTTTTAATTAGATTTCACAGAAAGATTTTGAGTATTCAGTTTTGTGGCACATTTAATTTAAGTATAATAAAGTGCAAGTTTAAAGAAGCTGGGACTTACGGTTAATTTTTGGAAATTTTTTTGTTCAAGGTGTTGCTCATTTTCTTCGTATCAGCGAACATAAAATTGAGTGGGCTATAAAACTGCATACTTAAAATCTTTCTAAGAATTCTAATTTAAGAGCCAGAAATTTACCAGACGCCTTACTGGATCCGCCATTTCGAATTTCGCAATTCTGACAGCGGATTCGTAATTAGCGACTTCGAGAACTCCCTAGTACGAAATTTCGAATAATTTCTTTAAACCTTCGAATTTCGGTCGCACTGTGCGTTGTGCTTAGCGCTACTGGAATCTTGTATGCGTTATTTTCATTCAATTAACGGCTTTAAGCTAATCCACTGTCGAAAACTGAAAAAAAATATTTATCACCAATTTTGAATTAACATGCAAACTAATAGTGCTAGAAAACAACAGTCTTAAAGAAGAAATACAGATTTTTTTCGGCCAATAAAAGCATTCTTGAGTTTTTCAGACAAATTTACGCGAATTTCCACAATTCCACAACCCCTTGAGACCCGCAAATCTATTTTTAGTATCAATCCTACCTAATCAACAGTAATCAAAACGATTATAGACCGTGCCAAATACCGCCAAATGACGGAAAGCTTTGCAAACCGTGCAATACGCGCATCCCAGATCCCTGATCAGTCAGATGAAGAATATGACGCAGAGATTGAAAATGCTGATAAAGAGGACTTCAATATAAAATTGGACGAAACCCAAGATTTTATTGATCAATAAAACCAAATTATGAGCCATACTTTAAGCTTTTTCGTGCTTCAACAAATATATTCTGATCATCATTTACCAGAAAGCTTTTCCGTACGCGAATCTCTCGCTCTCACCGCTCGCTAGATTAGATGTAATTTATTTTAATTAAACACAATGGCCCATAGTCATAGTCGCAAGTTAAAACTCATTCTTGTTAAAATACAGTTTTAAGTTTAGAATAGATTTTTAAGTTGTGTCAACCATAGACACAGCTTTTTGTTAAGATGAGAGAGAACAGTGCTATCCCTATGAAGATAAAAAATTTACCCGGCAATATACAGACATATGGGTACTTTAATTAGTTCACCCTATGTCCGCTGCAGGATTGCGGATTTAGCAAGCCGGGAAGTCGTGGGTTCGAATACCACTGCCAGGGAATTTTTTTTACATATTTTTTTGTTCTTTTAAATATCATTTAAATTTTTGTTATTTAATTATAGTTGTTGTGGCCTTTTTAATTGAAATTAACCTCCGAAAAAATTTATTAATTACAAAATAATTATATGAAATAGCGTAACAAAAAAAATATAACAAAATTTAATAAAATAAAATAAAATGATGTTTATGTTAAAAAATATATAAAATAAAAAAAAAATTGTTTAGAATCACTCGGAGTGGGCACCGAACCTAAGTGCTATTGCGTTTACTACTTCAACAACAAAACAAAACTTAGAATCTTATTTTACCAATTTAAAAACGCCTTCTTCTCATTTTAAAGTTAAAATGCATTTTAAATTGACTATGAAAGAGTTAAAATAATGATTACAATAAAACACATTTTTACTCGTTAGAACCTTTTTCTAACTTCTCTATGACTACGGGCCAATATACCTAAAATATGCGAACATCAGGCGATTAAAATTTTTTAATATCTTCGAAATATTTTCATACTAAAAGTATCCTAAACCTATCTCTTGGGATACCTTTTCATACTTATGTATGTATATGTAGTTAAGAAATGAAGCCATTTCAAAATAATTTCGATTGATACCCATATTATACTAATTCATTGAAATGATTGAAAATTTTGAATGTAACTTTTCATACCGTTAATTCCTATAATCCAAGTTGAATTTAAATTTTCAAACATGTGGAGTCCGTGCTATTCATATGTTGCTTAGTAATAAAGCCTTTTTAATACTCTTCCGATTAAAACATAGATTGTAATAACTCATTAAACTCATAATATAATTGTATTTGAATTTAAATTTATAACAGGAGGCAACCCTTTTCAAAGACCTTGGAAAACTCTACATGTTTAAGCTGAACATTTCTAATTTAAACTCGAGTTTTAAAACAGGTCTCTCGTCTGACCTTCTTATTGTGAGACATATTCCAATTATCAAATTCCTTTAATTCAAGAAGAATTTGATTTTTCAAACAGATAGCAACCCTCCTACATGTAGTTATACTATGTCTCCATTAAGAGATCTACCTATTAAGATTTAATAAATCTAGTTGCTAAATCTTAACCGTCTCCATTGCCATAACGAGATATGTTTGACGTTCACATTTTGAAATATTTGACGTTGGATTATGTATGTTTTTATAAATACAGTTGCGGACATTGAAATACACACAAAACGGTAAATAGCAACATTTGCTGAAAGAAAAATTTTTAAAATTCGGTAATGGTTTGGGGAAATAAACTCTCTTCTTCATAAGCCGAAAATCCAATCGTAGGCCTTTGGCATATCATGAAGATCTAGCTAGCAAAAATGACTGCCAATGCATTTCTTGAGTCGAATTGAGTTCTAGAGGATTTTTTGTGCAATGTTATCGAAGCAGAACCATTTTCTGAATTTTCTAAATTTTATGTCGTAGCGCGTAAAGATTTATAGGAAGCGAAGAAGACTCTGCATTATATTATCATAAAACATATTTTCTGAATTTTT
>NW_023472938.1:0-3933 GCF_013731165.1 Rhagoletis pomonella
GAAAGAAACAGTAAAGGAGTATTGTTTCCGAGTTTCAGCATTAGGTGAAAATATACGAAGCTGTTACAATTATACTAAGCAGTCATAGATATTGTGTAATTTTTTCGTTCCCGGTTAAATATATTAATTTATTTATTTAACATGTGAGGAAAGTTTTCTTTATTACAAAACGCGATTCAGATTTGTCGAAGCAATCATAATGCTTGTTAAAGTCTTGGCATAAACCACAAAAAGCATCATGCATTTTTAAATTTTGATTTACAAATACTCAACACAATAGGTTTAAAATATCTCGAGGGTCCTGCAGGAGTACAAAAATTTATCTCACTCAGTAAAAAGGGACTACTGCCCATCCCGTTCATTAGTTTAATTAAAAAAAAGGACCCTAAGCATCTCTCTACGACTTTGAATGTCGGCAAATCTATAAGCTTCAGGCGATCTTTGTAGGGTGGGAGATTTTTAGACGAGTCCCAACGTAAATGTTTTAGGGCAAATAACAGGAACTGTTTCTGCACTGATTCGAGCCTGTCACTATGAATTTGATAACTAGGATTCCATACTACAGATGCATATTCCAAAATCGGTCTTACTAGAGAGGTAAAAAGAACTTTAGTGACATAAGGATCGTTGAGCTCCTTACTCCAGGGCTTAATAAAAGCCAACACTTATCTAGGCCTAATCACGCAGGAGTTTATGTGAGACTTCTAGTATCTTCTAGTTTCGGATCCATAGTTACACCTAGGTCAATGAAATTGGTTACTTGCTCAACATTGTGGTCAGATATCATATACGAATTTGAGTGGAACGATTTTCTAGAGAAGAACATGCATTTACACTTTTTCAAATTGAGTGACATGGAATTGGCTTCACACCACTAGAAAATGCTAGTTAGGTCAGCTTGCAAATGCTCCCTATCTTCTGCACTACTAATGTACTTAAAGAGCTTAACATCATCAGCGTACATTAAGCATTTCGAATAGCTCAACACCTTAGGAAGGTCATTTATAAATAAAATAAACTAGAGGGGACCAAGATATCCGGACGTGACATGTATTTCCCGAGAAGTACAATTTTCAAAAATTACTCTTTGTTTGTTTCTATCTACTAAGTAAGAAGAAAGCCAGCTGAGAATAATAGGAGGGAAACCAATTCGATCAAGTTTATATATAAGGGTTGAATGTGATAATTTATCAAATGCCTTGCTGAAGTCAGTGTAAATCACGTCCGTTCGTAGATTGTTCTAAAACCCATTAGATACATAAGTAGTGAATTCAAGTAGATTAGACACAGTTGACTTACCTTTGAAAAAACCGTGTTGCGATAGGTCAATAGCAGAAGTAATAAAGTGAGATAGTTTTTCCGTAACGATTGCCTCAAAAACTTTAGGAATAGCACAAAGCTTCGCAATTCCTCTATAGTTTACTATGTTAGTCCTACTTCCGTTTTTATAAAGTGGCAAGATAATCGAATCCTTCCAGGAAGATGGGAAGACACCCTGTTTTAGGGAAGCATTAAAAATATTTGTCAGAGGCTTATACAAATGTTCTGCACAACTTTTAACGACACTTCCTTAACAGGAGGAATGATTTTTTACTGAAAATATGGCGTATGGAATTGCTAAAATGTAAGTCATTATCTTCAGCATTCAGCAAATTATCTTCGATACCTCTAACCTAAGTTTACTATAATCTGCAGTTTTAAATGAGTAACGCTCCGCCCTTCTAGTGGTGGGTGGTGAAAATCACCAGATGTAATCAGAGCATAACTACGCGCTACTGTGACTTTGGAAACGTCATCCACAAAACCTAAATCCAGACATTTACCTAAATTATTACTAATAGAGTTGATCTGGTAAAGACGTAGGTCTGAAAGATCGTTCAAAAATTTATTGAAGAGATCACGAGAGTAATTTGGTACTGAAATACCATCTATTACATTCCAAGAAACACCCGCAAGACCGAAATCAGCCAGGACAATAACAGTGTCGGAGGGCTTCACCATGACATGTAGAGAGGGTAGTAAGGAGGAGTGTTTTAAATAAACAGAAAGGCTCGAGTTAAATGGTATATAAGTAGCAACAAGATAAGTGTTTATAAGTGTTATTAGAATGATATCTTATTCGAACGCAGAGGAATTCAGCTTCATCGGTGTCAGTGAACTCAATTTCTTCAGAAGAAAGGTCAGTCTGGACAGCTATTAAGACGCCTCCACCTTTTTTTATTTAAACGGTCATTTCGAAGCACTCTTACTTAGGACACAAAATTTCAGAGTTGAACACATTCGGCTTGAGCCAGGTTTCAGTAAACACCAATACTTTGAGGTCAAAGTCATGGGACTATAAGTGTAACCTCGATAGCTTTGTGTTCAAAACTCTCACATTTTAGTAGTAAATGCTAATGGTGAGGTTACTTACTAATTTTTTTTATGCCGAGGTGGAAGGCGGAAATTGAGCCAAATTTTGCCCTTGCGGTCTAGATCTAAATTCAAATTCGCGAATGAAAGCACCGCTTGGCCAAAAAGATGGGCTCATTATTCAAAACAGTCTTCGGATATGTCTATTTTGAAAGAAGAAATGCTTCTTTCTTAGGCGAATCTGAACTTACGTACATGCAACTCATATGCTTTTAGCTTGGATGTTAAATACCCCTTCACATCATCGACAGTGGTATCTTTTGAGAACCTAGATGCAAATACCGATTTTTTGGAAGGAACAACGACTAATTCCCTCGGGACGGGGTTAACGTAATCGGTTTCAGATGTTGTAGGGGGTTGATGTGCAGATGTGGAGTTTTTGGAAACAGCAACGATGGTTTCAGATGTTGTAGGGGGTTGAGATGTAGCTGTAGAGTTTTTGGAAGGAGCAACGACTAGTTCCTTCGGGATGGTGTTGACGCAATCCGTTAAAGTACAAAACCGCGTATCGTCGTTCTGCAAAACCGCGTAACTAAAATTTTTTGCCAAAAATTTGATTTGCTCACAAAAGCTCTTGGTTCAATCCTTATTCATTCTTCCTGAAATATACTAGTCAGAAATGCGATTGCTTTATAAAAAAAAGAACGATTTTGAAATACGAATGTTTTTACTCTCTAGAAAATAATTTATGCGACCTCACATACGCGGTTTTGCATTATCTTTATACGCTGTTTTGCATTTTGTTGATACGCGGTTTTGTACTAGTATAAACGATGATAAGAGATGTGATTAACTACTAACTCAACGAACTCTTTTATGGAGGCTAACCGAGTGCTAGAGATATTGTTATTAGAAAAAAAAAAATGTTTGAAGATTTTGAGAAGGACATATGAAAGCATTTATTAATATTTAAGTAAAGCTGGTTGATATTACACCAACTGATCAGGTTACTCAGATCGTGTTGCAGAAAAGAAACATCCGACAAGTTTAATTCTACAAAAAAGTTTGAGGTTTGAGTTAAATTTGTAATAGGAGCCGATGTCATTTATAAAAATAACGAACAAAAGGGGTCCTCGGATTCTGCCTGGGGGAACAGCTGATGTTGCCACAAAAGAGTGGGATATACAGTTTTCGGCTTCAACAAACAACGTCCTATTAGACAGATAATATTTAAATCATTTTAGAAATGCAGAGTGAAAGCCGATAGACTCAAGTTTAAGCAATGAGATTGAGTGAGAGACCTTATCAAAGTCCTTCGAAAAATTGAAATGGTATCCACCTGAATACCATCTTTGAGAGGTGATACACAAAATTAAGAGAAAGATGCCAAGTTAGTAACAGTGGAACGCCCGACAACAACCTGTGTTGGTGCTCAACAATTCTCTTCATATGGAAACATAATTTCTCCTTTATAATTTTATTTCGAATAGCTTAGAACAGATTGTGAGTTTACCTATAGCCTATAGTTAGCAATTGTAAGCGACGGTAACTCTGCAACCAACGTGAGAGACGGCAACACTG
>NW_023472939.1:0-3933 GCF_013731165.1 Rhagoletis pomonella
GGGCATTGCTGTAGCAAGTTGAAGACCGTCCGCTGCTTTTTCCTTTTACTGGTATTTTTTTCCGCTGTTGTTTTTTTGTTTTTTGTTCGTTGCATTCATTCGTAAACCGTAATAATTTCAATATAGCGGATTTCTTGATGGCGACAATTGGTCAGTGTTTAATGACGCCAATTGCTGTCGCATCCATTAAAGTACGAGCAGGTATGTATGTATGTATGTAATATACACGTATTATGTGCGACTATATGGCTCTAAGCCAAATTTGTTATAGTGATTTTAGCCGTTAATTTGTACATGCATACATACATACATACATACATACTAGTGTATGTAGCGAAGAGGGAAACTAAACGCTTGTAATGCTGTCACCAAAAAATATGTGAGCGTAAAACACAAAAAAAAAAACAAAAAAGAAGTTGCAAGACATGTTGAAAAGCACAGTTAACTTTATATCTGTACAAATATACTAACATACATACATATGTATGTATGTATGTATATGTGTATGTACATGGTCTTGTTTGTGTTAATTTGTTGTACTAATAAGTAATTTCATTCAATATGCTTGCAATAAAAAACAACAACAACAAATCTGGAGTGCAATTATATTGAAGCGGCGGCAACAGCAGCAACTTTCTCATCATTCAACTAGTTGACAATAGAAATATAAACAATTTCAAATGCCATTAAAGTTTTGCGCATGCACGCTTATTTATATATGTACATACATATGTACATATATTTATGAGTGCTTATGTGCCTACTTATATCGATAAAGTTACGTACATACCTAATATTTCACATTTAGATATTTGCTCACACAAATTATGCACGCAATTAAATTATCAAAAGCATAATGTCCATCGTAGATATGAACCTTCTTTTTTTGATAATAAAATATTAATGGTTATTTTTGCATAACTGCCAACCAAAAATATAATGTTCGTCTAAGCCCTCTTAAATAATTTGAATTAGTCGATTTGGTTACGCAATAGCCGGCACCATTATTATTAGCCATCATCACTTTCCTTTTTCTCAATACCCAGCAAAAAATCGGTAATCGCTTTTAGTGGTAACGTGTTCTAGAAGGCATAGCGTTATAATGCCTTCGAATTTTTTCGCTTCTTTTAGGCATTGCCAGTAATGCAAAGTAGAATGTCCTACAATATTTTATTTATCTCGCTTCTTCGTTTCATTTCGGGGAATGCAAAGTAGAATGTCCTATAATATTTATTTTTTAATTCGTTTCTTTGCTTAATTTCCGGGAATGCAAAGTAGAATGTCCTTCAATATTTTATTTGTTTCGCTTCTTTGCGTCATTTCAGGTAATGCAAAGTAGAATGTCCTACAATATTTTATTCGTTTCGCTTCTTTGCTTCATTTCGGGGAATGCAAAGTAGATTGTCCTACAATATTTTATTTGTTTCGCTTCTTTGCTCCATTTCGGGGAATGCAAAGTAGAATGCTGCATCGTAGTCAGCTGAAAAATGGAATGAATATCCAAAAATTCTTTTTCTACCGTTGTTTCTGTCTCGCATAAAAATCATGTTTTGCTTTGTTCAATTTGCAGCGAAGTTGAAGTCAGTCAATGAAGTGACGTACAAGAGTGAGGAAGTACAATTTTAAGCTTAATTAAATATGCATGTATGTACATACCGATTTTAAAGAAAATCTAAATACCTAAATACATACATATGTACGCTGATTTATAAAAATTTTAATTAATTTTAACCTTTTAAGACATTTTCTGATTTCAATTTAATATAAATAAGTATGTACTTATCTAGGCATTCTACATTAGTTTCTCTGTAAGGCATTCTTTGTTCGCTTCTCTGGATTCTGTTTATCCATGCGTTCTCCCTTCGTTTGAAGGTAATGCTGCGGGTAAGGGCTTACCTCCAATGACATGCCCATGTTAAAATAAGGCCTTCTTGAAGCGAAACGGTAAGCGATTCCCATCGCCTAGCTCGTTTCCACATTCGTTTCTGTGGTAATCGTGTTTTTTGCTGGGTACCGACAAACTACTACGTCTGATTCGAATTCGATTGAAATTAATTTATTTACTCGCCGGCCAAATATTCGATATGCATACTGTTCATGAATTTTTCACGGAAGGGATACTTTCTTGCCGGCAGCATTACATCTTTGAAGTCATTATTTCCGTTTTTCACAATTAATTCAATTATCGACAATTTGTATAGCTACTACATTATACATACATATGTACTACATAATTTTATTATCATATTTTCTTAAGTTAATTTTACCTTACACCTGCAAATTTTTTAATGTGTCCAATAAGAAACGCTTTCCGTTTCAATGCTCTGTTTTTTTTTGTATTTTGGCTGCCCAAAAAAGAAGCAAAAATTGTTAAAAATGTCGCGTACAAGGTGAAATTTTTAGTGAAGCGGCATGAACAACAAAAACACATTAAACTATCACCCAGCTAGCATTTTGACGATGAGCAAATGCTGTCACATTTACCCAGGTTTATTCAATGATTTTTCCATTACTTGACCTTCAAATGACCTCGAACTTGACGTGATGGAGGCTAACAGACCTTGGATTTGCATTCAGCGCGACGAATAACATAGGGATATAGAGGTTTAGTTCAATATTCAGAAACTTTTTTTTTTGTAAACCTGTGTAGTTATTCAAATTAACCCTAGAATGGTAAACATAGCCTGTGAGGCGCAACAATTTTTTATTTTTGCGATATTTACAGATCGGTCTCTCATATAAAAGCGTGCGTTCGTGCCAACTCAGTTAAGTGTTCTATAAGCTTTGTGTGCAGTACGTTTTTTATTCAGCTCCATTATGTTGCCGAAAACATTCATACGTGTGTCTCCTATGAGGCGATGTTTACCAATAAAGGTATTTTTTGTTGTATAGTAAACTTTTTAATAACAAAATTTTTTCTAAGTTATAGGTATGATATTCTTTTTTTATATGTTAATTTGATCTAAAATCTATAAGCTTAAGAAATTTTACAAAAATATCTCGAACGGCAATAGTTTTTATTTTTTTTTTCAAACGGTCTCTGTGTACCACCCATTAAAAAATGTGATCTACTAATATGACTGTAACAAATTTCAGATATAAAAAAAAAATATTTTTATTACTTTTTGTTACAAAGGATATAGTAAATACGTATTTGCTTTTGTTTGTATATTTTTTTTTTGTATAAAGGGGAAATGTTCGTTGCTTAGAAAGGTAGCCTCATAGGCGATGTTTACCATTAAAGTGCTTAAGACACGAAAATTTTCCTTCACACAAAATGAAAAATTGTTGCAAACATAAATGGACAGTGGACACTAGTGATAAACGATCCCCCAGACGTTTGTTCTTTTTTGATTCTCTTTGAAAACGTTCTCGATACTTTCGTATTCACTTCGTTCTCATTCTGGTTTTTTGGGATTGGAAATACAGCATCCTATGAAACAGACCGACTATACAAATATAGTCAACTCTCACCCCTCGAATTCCATCATCGGGGACCAACGCCACCTATCGCAGACGAGGAGCTCGAGGTGCTTCGCGAGGCTTGCGATAGTTGGGCACAATTGCAGTCTGAATATTATTGCAGTTTAAACTGTTCAGTCCAGTTTGAATAAGATGCCGCGTCGACCTCTTCACATTACCCACGACCCAGTCACATCGCATCTGCCCTAAGCCTGTGGTTAGATGCCAATGAATACAACAGCTTTGTTCCACACGCTTTCCGGGCTGCTCCAGTAATTAGAGCGTAAAAATAAGTTACTCTCTCTCACAAGTATCAAAAATGTGTCAACACGTGCCAACAGTGTCCAGATATGAAATCAGTAAAAATTTGCTAGTTCCATTTTCAATAAAAATAAATATTTAGAATTTTTGATTTCTGAGGTACATATCGCTAGCTTAGAGTGAAATGTTGCTAAGTCCACTTTTTATGAA
>NW_023472940.1:0-3933 GCF_013731165.1 Rhagoletis pomonella
CAGTGATTGGCATGCGGTGCCTTTTTCGAGACTTCAAGTATACTCGCAAACAATGCGGTGTAAGTATGTCCGCCACCGCAAGCAATGCGATATTTGTGTGCATCGCATTTTTTTGGCGCGTTCGTGTTTGCGGTGACTTGTATGACCAAAGCGTTGTTACTGCATAGTATGGCACCGCATTTTCATGTCGACTTCGGCTATGCGGTGGTATGAGCGGTCGTTTAAACATCGCAAACATCGCATTATTTCCGGATATGCTTGGCGGAATGCGGTGCACCGCATTATACGAGCATATGTAGGTATCTGTGCAGCGCATTTTATCGCTACAGTTGCCTACAGAGTTTGTATGTATGCATGTTACAAAAAACTTAATAAATATGAACATTTAGTCAAATTTAAATACACAGAATATGTAATATGTATCTTCTTTTAATTCAATTCACATTCATTTACACCACATAACATAGATATTCATACATATTACACAGTTTCAATTGCAAGTACTTATAATCTTTTACAATTTATTTCATTAATTTAATCTGATTTCGTATATAGTGTGGGGAAAGTAAATAGGATCGCGACATCTTGAAAGGTTTTGACTATTTATGTTTTGTTTGTTTAACGCTTGTTAGTTTTATATAAAAGTATATTAGAGCTCATTATCAAACAAAAATAATATAATATAAAAATTAGAAAAATTCTGCCAAAACTTTTTAGGCCAAAACTTTTTAATTAGGATTAAAAAAAAAAAAAACTATATCTACATAATAACATGCGTTTGGTGTTACGAGATATTTTATGAATATGTGCAGTGTGGGAAAAATAAATATGTTTGCCACGTCTTACAAATTTTTGGCTACTTTCTTTGTTTGATAAATGTTATTATTATTAATTTTGGTATGCAGTTTTATAGCACATCAACTTATAGTATTATAAAGTGCGATTGTAATTTTAAAGAACATTTAATATTTTCTTATATTTTATTCAAATTCTTATAATAAGAATGTAAAAATAATATACTATCAACTGACTTCGGCCCTAATCTGTTACGCTTTTCTGTTATAATATTTCCTGCCAACGAAAATGCCCGCTCCGCTGCTGCACTACTTGCAGGAATAGAATGAATTTGCTGCGCGAATTTTGACAAGCGGGGATATTTTTTTGCATTCATTCTCCACCATTCAAATAACTCAAAATCTTCAGTTAATTTTACAATTTCTCGGCTGTACCTCTCTACTTCTTCTAGAGGAGTTTCTGGAGTTTCTAGTTGTGATTCTCTCAATAAGTCTGAGAAAAAGAAGTCAATATCTTGTTGGTGGGATTGTGATGGTCTGGCTGAACGTGCACTTGAGCTTGTCGGATCAGAAGTTACTAAAGACAAATTAGCATCCGATAGAGTTATTAATGAAGCTTGTGGTGATGTGGAAGTTGTTTCGCAATTATCTAAATTACGAATGCAAGAAACACAAAAATTTTTTATTTCCATAAGATCATTTTGCTGCTTGTTGGCAGCTGGTGGATACAAAAAGAAGGCAGTCTTATGCCATAAACTTAAATTTTGAACCCATATGTCATTTATATTCCTTACAATGTTTTGCTTCAAAACTGAAACGGCGGCTATATCCGTATCATTAGGAATACAAAGGCTTTTAATTTTTTGTATTGAAGGTAAAACAAAATACAAAGAGGGAGAACTAGAAAGTTGCATTTTTTTTAAATGATTTCAAAGTGTTTACAAAGCTCAAGCAGGATTTTAAGAATTGAAATATTAATATGCGCAAGAAGTTCACATCTCTCATTTTCGCTAAGCACTTCCCGGATGAACAACCAGTTATCTACAATCGATTTTATCATTGTATAGTTACAATTCCATCGTGTAGGGCATTGACTTTTAAGGGAAGTTGGTAACCTGTGCTGAATATTTGCCTTTTTTAAAATATTTTACAATTTTCTTGCAAGACTGGAGAGTTTCGGTTAATTCTGTTGTTTCATCAAAGGACTTATTTAGGACGTTTGCAAATAAGTGACTGCAGCAGTTAAGGCGTGAGGTATTTTCTAAGGCTTTTACAACATTTTTTCCCCTATCTGTAACGAATTTGATTGATTCGATATTTTGCAACCAAACTCACATACCAAACTTTTTAATTTTACTAAAATATTATCTCCCGTAGATCTTTCAAAGTCCAATGATTTCAGTCCTAGAACTATGTCAAATAGCTTAAAATCTTTTTGATAATGCAACGTGACACCTAAAAAGTTTTGTTTTACATAATTGTGGTCCACATATCGATTGTGGCAGATGCTCTGCCGCTATTAACTACTTCAGTTATTTCAGGTTTTAATTCCTTTCTTTTTTCATCTGCCGACTTATTATGGACGTTGCGTGAAATTGTTGATGGATCAGGCAGTAAGTCATTAACATCAACGTTTTCGCCATATTTTGCACCAATTTTAATAAAAAACTTCGCAAGCTTAAGAAAGCCTGACCCATTAATAACTGAAAATGGGCGGCAATCTTCAACGATCCATGCTGTAAATGTGTCGATAGCTTTTTGCTTATCGTCTGCTGTGACAGTTCTTAAAACTTGTGGCTGTTTAAGGGCTTGACAACAATTGCGCCGACACAAATTAGATGTTTGATTACCTGCGTATTTAAGCAACTTACAGCATGTACGGCAGTATACTAACCCTTCCACAACAGCTCCATCTTCTTTAAAGATTTCGGACAGTATGTTCCAGACGAAACTTCTGCCCTTGTGTCGATGTGACAAGGTGAAAGTGCCGTTAGCAATCTGCTCAGCAACAAAAGCTTGATTATCAGACATTTTCTTTAATCTATTGAAAAATGTAAACTTAAATAAATTTATGATATTTACATTCAATTCTGTACAAAAATAAAGGAAGAAACGATAATATATTCTATTGGAAAATAGCAAGCATAATTATGAGCATTTTCTTCCTACATACATTAAAAATCAAGAAAAAGAATACTAACAATATTCAGTAAACTTCTTTAATATTTATGAACGACTAAAAATGTGTGCTTTATTTAATATGTACATACGTCTTTGACCACTTGCAAATCAACAATGTTACGAATGCAGACCACCGCCAGCTCACGAACTGTACTACTCACTTTGTTCTTAGTAAATGCTATAGCGGCATAATTTCAGATACATGCATATACTCGTATAATGCGGTGCACCGCATTCAAACAAGCATATCCGCAAGTAATGCGATGTTTGCGTTGTTTAAACGACCGCTCATACCAGCGCATAACCGAAGGCGACATGAAAATGCGGTGCCACACTATGCAGTAACGACACTTTGATCGAGCACAAAACACTCAAACACGACATCATTTGAGCTTGCGGTGATTGCGGTGGCGGTAGATTTCGTTACTAAGTATTATTGAGTTTGAGTGGTACAGTAAATAAATGTCGTTGCGGTGTATTCGAAAATGCGATACACCGCAACTGATCTCTGATGTGAAACTAATACCATACTCATGGAGAAAAATGAGAGTTATTGGAAAGGGTGGTGTGCCAACTCCCATGCAAATTGATTTTTCTATGCTGCATATCTCTGGAAGTGTTTATTGCAGAGGACTGGAACTTGGCACCGAGATGTGTATACAAAATTAATTCCATACTCAAAGAGAAGAATTTGCGTTATTCGAAAAGGGGACATGGTTCCTGCCGCACAAATTTACTGTTTTATACTGCTTATCTCTAGAGGTGTTCATGGTAGAGTACTGGGACTTGGTACTGGGGTATGTAAAATCAATTCTAAATTCATGGAAGAAGATTAGTTTTATAAGAAAAAGGGGCGTGGCACTTCCAGTACAAATTTACTTTTTCTTGCCACATATCCCTGGAAGTGTTTGTGGAAGACAGAATAAATTTCATTAAATGGAAAAGGGAGAGCCGGGTT
>NW_023472941.1:0-3932 GCF_013731165.1 Rhagoletis pomonella
TTAAAGAGGTTTAAGAAAGATAACTGTTGGAAATATTTTTGAGAAGGGTTGACACCAATTTTAAAATTTTAACTCAGTTAAATTGATAAAGTAAATGAAATATTGCTATATGGGTATCAAATTAACGAGTTCTAAGAAGGCTTACAGTAGAAAATATTTTGAAGCAGGGTTGCCACCTGTTAAAAAATTTAGCGCAATTTAATTGATAAACTAAATGATATATTACTGTAGTGTTAATACTATTTACTATTGTACTTTGTTCATTTTTGTACTTTGTTATTTTTGAAATTATTGAATTAAGTTCTTTTTCAATTTATGTAAATCAAAAAGAAAATTTTTGATTACTTCAGAAATTTTTCTTCTTTGAAACTTAAAATACGTTAAATTAAAATTAAGATTATATAAAAATAAAATTCTTTTAAAAATACAATTCTACAATTAAATACGCTACAATTGGCGATCCTGCCAGGAGCAACAACACGTGCCACCATTAAATGATCACTGCGGATTTTGATACATAAAAAATCAGACGAGCTGGTACACCATTTATGAGTGTAAACCATATTTTCGTTGGGAGCTACGTTTGAACGGAGTCTACAATGGTCAACAGGGCGAGCACGAAAACGCGTAATTGCCGCACTTGACTTCGCTGCACGAGGAGCAACATAAACGTTAAAAATTGCATAAACAGCAACTAAAGAAGCTACCGACAAAAAAACAGTTAAGTCAAGAACTGCTGCGGCTCGAAAAAGTTCTATTCACCGCCTTATTTCTCGACATTCTATCCCGTTGTTATTGAGACTTGTCTGGAAGCAGAGTTACAAGCCGTAGCAACAACAACGGCAACAAGCCGCAACTATCAATACCGGTAATAAGTAGAAGCAACATTTACGGCAACAACACCAACAGAGCAGCGGCAACATCAGCGCCCGCAGCAGTAGCGGCATCAGCAGCGACCGCAGCAGTAGCGCTAACATCAACAACAATCTTAGTTTTACTGGTGAGCTGTATTGTATAACTTTAGCGCTAGTTTTGTTGAAAATAATTAAATACAGAGTTTAATGGTTATTTATTAAATATTACATTTTTTTTTTTTTGTTTTATATAATTGTAAACTTCCCTTTTCTGAGGTCTTTTGATATTTGCTCAAATTCAAATAATCAAAATGTTTCGTTCACCACTACATGATACACATACATCTACACGAGATAATTTAAATGAAACTCTTATTGATTTACAAAATAGTACGTTTAACGAACAGTTAACAAATCCGTATGTCGATCGAAATAGTAATGAGATTTGTGCTACATCGGTCAAACTACCACAATTCTGGACAAGTTGTCCGGAAGCGTGGTTTATTCATGCGGAAATGCAGTTTAGTACCAAAAATATTACACAAGAAACAACAAAGTATGAACATACAATTACTGCACTTCCGCAAGAAGTTATAATAACGATAAATTTACTGCACTTAAGAAAATTTTAATTGAAAGGCATTCATTAAGTGAGAATGCGAAATTAGACAAAATTTTATCGGATACTGAAATGGGTGATCGTAAGCCCTCAGAATTTTATCGGTCGCTTGTACTGCTTTCGGGTTCCAATTTTAGTCAAGAAATTCTTAAGAAACTTTGGATGAAGGAAGTTACCGAAGAACCTAAGCGTGATTTTAGCTAGTTCTAATTCAAGCAGTATTAGTGAATTGACGAAATTGGCTGATAATGTTTGGGAGGTTATTAGCAAAAGCGAGATAGCTTCAATTAATGATTTTCAAAATTCAAAAGGTGAAAATGCAGTCATGGCTAATTTGGTTAACACTACTTCTCTTATTTTTAAAAATTTTGAAAAACTTTCTTTGGAATTATGTGAAATGAGGAGGGAAATGAATCAAAATTATTCAAGGTCACGTTCAGTGAATAGGAATCGTTTTAGGAGCCCTTTTAGATATCGATCAAAATCACGCGACAATCCGAATTGGTTATGTAGATATTATAAATTTGGAAACAAGGCTAAAAAATGTGAACAACCATGTGCATTTTCGAAAAATAATAGTCCAACAAACTAAAGTCGTCCGTTGTTGCGGCGACAAACAACGGGAATTTGGACATTTCCACACGTCGCCTTTTTATATTTGATAAAACAAACAAACTAAATTTTTTAATTGATAGCGGAGCAGAAATTTCGGTACTTCCAGTTTCTAAATTTTCGAATACTAGGAAATCTTCAGATATAACTTTAACGGCAGCTAACGGCTCAACTATTTTTACATACGGGAAGAAACTTTTGAATATTAACTTGGGTTTAAGGCGTGAGTTCCTTTTTACATTTTTGATTGCTGATATTGCGAAGCCGATTATAGGAGCTGATTTTTTGTGTAAATATGGACTTCTTATTGATATTAAAAACAAGTGTTTAGTAGATCCGTTAACAAATCTATCAGTTAATACAATTTCGTACTTTTGCAATGTCCCTCTTCCGAAAATTTTTTCAGTAGATGATCAATATACAAAATTATTGAAGGAATTTCCTTCCCTTATTTCTGAGCCAGATTACTCAAAACCGGTTAAGCATACAACGGTTCACAGACTTGTTACTGAAGGAAACCTTCCTTTTTCTAAGCCAAGGCGCTTAGATCCTATAAAATTTAAAGTAGCTAAAACTGAATTCGATTTTTTGGTAAAAACAGGGATTTGTAGACCATCAAATTCATCCGTGGCATCTCCACTTCATTTAGTACCAAAGAAAGAAGTTAATGACTGGCGTCCTTGTGGTGATTTTAGAAGACTTAATAATGTGACTGTACCGGATCGTTATCCTTCGCCTCATATTCACGATTTTAATATGAACCTTAGGAATAAAAATATATTTTCAAAGTTAGATTTAGTTAGAGCGTATCACCAAATTCCAATGGCAGAAGAAGACATTTTTAAAACGGCGATTACTACTCCTTTCGGTATGTTTGAGTTCACCCGAATGCCTTTCGGGCTGAGGAACTCAGCGCAAACGTTTCAGAGATTCATCAACGAAGTAGTAGGTAAATTAGATTTTGTTTTCGCGTATATTGATGATCTACTGGTTGCAAGTGAGAGTGAAGAACAACATTTAAAGGATCTACGGGTACTTTTCGAATGTTTGTCTGAGTATGGTTTGAACGTCAAACCAAGCAAATGCATTTTTGGTGTTCCAAGTATAGATTTTTTAGGACATTGTTTATCTGAGGCAGGGATACAGCCTTCTGTAAACAGAGTAGAAGCGATTCGTAATTTTGAACGACCGAAGTCAATAAAACAAGCGCAAAAGTTTATTGGTATGGTTAACTATTACCATAGATATATTTCAAAATTAGCTGAGTTTACTGGAGTTATATATGATTTAATTAATAAAACAAGTAAAAAGCGAGACAAAATTTTGGTTTGGGATGACAAATCCATTAAAGCTTTTGAATGCATTAAAGAGAAGTTTGCATCTAAGATTTTGCTAAATCATTTTAGTAAAGATGCAAAATTGTCTTTAACGGTAGATGCATCCAATACAGCAATTGGTGGTGTCATACAGCAGCATTTCAATAATAAGTCTGAACCACTTGCGTTCTTTTCAAAGAAACTCTCTCCAGCAGAAATGAAATATAGTGCTTTTGACAGGGAACTTTTAGCAATTTATTTGAATATTAAACATTTTCGGTATTTATTAGAAGGAAGACAGTTTACGGTTTTTACTGACCACAAACCCTTGATTTTTGTTCTAAATTCCAAAACTGAGCGTAGTCCAAGACAGACAAGGCATCTTGAGTTTATTGCACAGTTTACTAGTGACATACAGTATATTAAAGGACAGGCCAACATTGTAGCTGACACGTTATCTCGTGCGTTTGAAATAGATGTGATTAAAAATTCAGAACTTAATTTCAAAATTTTACAGAGTGAACAGCAACA
>NW_023472942.1:0-3932 GCF_013731165.1 Rhagoletis pomonella
GGAATAAACTCAAAAAACACTGAATAGAGGTCCGTCAGATTGTCGGAGGTTATCTTACATACATATATGGTCCAATTACATGCTACTATAAAACTCGCTAGGTGGTGCTGGAGTAGAGTTATTTATAAAAATCGTATTTATTAACCGATTTCGTTCAAATTTTAAATGTGAGCTATGTACCTGTATGATAGAAAATTCTTTTGATAAAAATTTACCCGATTAGTGCCGCTGGAGTTAAGGTAGAAATTCATAACACGTATTCATTTTATGATAAGCAATGGTTTTGCAGAAAATAAGCCCAATGGATGGCGCTGCAGCCGAAATGTATAGAAACCCCGTGTGGTTGGTCTGCTTTGGACCTATGTTTAAGTTATACGAATTTAGTTTTCAAATGTTTAAATGAAGCATGGGGTTAAGTTTTTCTGACGCCCTCATGCACGATCATGCGGTCTTGCATCTACCCTGAAATCAGTTCATAAATTTTACCACGAATTGTAAAAGTGGTGAATTAACAAGGAAAGATCACCGTAGGTATATCAACTGCTTCATTTGAAAGATACTTAAGAGATCACACTACTCATTTAGCTATGTACCGGAAAACTTTTCATCCTATGGGACAGCGAGGATTCTTGGCCTTCCTATAAAGAAAATGCACTTCTGTGCTCTTGAGTTTCCCTATAAGAACTTTTATTGGCATACGTAAGATCATACAAAAAGATTACGCATGATTGGCAGAGATCTCACAGGTGAAAATAAGACCATCAGTAAAGCTCATGACACCAAAAGGGATTGGTATTCCATATGGTATCACAGCGTTACTACTATTTGCCTATGTGTGAGGAGGATACTGCGCCTTAGTGGTTTCAACTTAAATCAAAAACTTTGACTTTACAGACTTATTTTGTTTTTAAACGCTCTTTTGCATTGGCTAACGCAAAAGCTCTTATTAGGCGCCGCGAAGTAAGCGGGCATTGGCTAGTAAGGCAATAAAAATATATGATTTACAATAACTTTTAACAAAGGAAATACGAAATAAGGTGATTTTTGCGGAAGTGGGTATTAGTGAATTTCAGTGCATTTAAAGTTTCTGAGGTTTCGCTTACTTTTAGATCAGAATTGTCAAATTTGAGAAATTCAAAGTAGCAATACAATAATCATCGAAAAGAAGATTGCGCCCTGCTGTGATGATGAGTAAATTTACCACAATGAGGAAGAATATAACAATTAAGTGAAAAAATTTTATTTTTACAAATTTAGTGTGCAGTAACGCGTTTCAAGAACGATATTTCAGACAAATCGTTAATGAACCACTATTTTTCCTTCCCGTCTGCTTTGGTTTTGGCAAAAAGTCATTTCAACCATTAAATAATATTATTTGCAAGAACCATTCACTAAAATTGTAACTAACTTTTTATTATTTATTAATTCATTTTTGATATTCAGCAATAACAAGATGGAAAAAAATTATAAACCAAAATTAGTAATATTTTTATGAATGTAGTTATAAAAGTTCACAGAGGAAAAGCCGGAAAACAATGTATTGGCAACAACATAAAATGTATGGCAATTTAGATGTCAACAGAATAATAACTACGATAAAAAAGCATGAGAGAAGTGTGCGAAAAGCGGTCAACAAATTTCTTATAAAATATTTTGATTTTTGCTGGGTGTAAATGAAAACTCAATGACTATTAAGGAAAAGAAAAATTTAAAATAATAAACAGAAAAAAGATGGGTGCACCAAAACTCGAGTTAAATGTTTTTCCCAAATTCTTAAAAAGTAAACAAATCGATTTTTTTAATGTTACTTTACATCTATTTTCTTTTTTATGAATAAGGCCATAAGCATGTACCCTTTTTATAAATACATCTTATAGCAATATGCTATATATTTATTTATACACTTTTTGGCTGGCGAAATATGTAATTTTTCAACTTAATAAAAAAGCGTATTCAACCACATTACTTTTTTTTTAATATTGAATGGCGCAACACAACAACTCTTTTTGTTGCACGAAACCCTTGAACACGTGCCTGTCATCTATTTCCTCTGTTTCGACATTTCGGTATTTTGCATTTCTTTCATTTTGACGTCATTCGCATTGTCAGATTTTTGAAATTCGTTTTGGTTCGACATTCTGTTATTTCATAATTCTTTCATTGTCATGTCATCCATCTTCCATTTATTACCTTTCATTGCCGTTCGCATCGTCGAAGGTGCCTCCCAAACACTGCCGCCATCATGCTTTTCAGTTTGGCAGGCACGTCCGCTGTTTGGCAGGCACGTCCGTACATCAAAGTACATATTGAAACAACTCCCTTTTTGCTTTTAGGGGCCGTGCCATTTGATATAAAAAAAATAAATTTTGACGGATCAGGACAAAAATTCTACCTTCCTCGTCAGAATTTTACCTCATGGTGCTATTTTAGCTCATGGGGCTAAGTAAAATTTGACAGTTGCAAATATTATCTACCCAGATTATTGTTGGCGGTAATAAACAATGAAAATGAAAATGGAATCTGATAAAAACCAAGAGAACGTACGTAACTTGCAAGTTATAGAATAGATGTAGATTTGACAATTTCAATAACACACAAAATTAGAGCTTCGCACGAGCGTGTGTTTGGTTTGCTGCACAGGCCGTATGTCAAAATATGGACAATGTTGCTGCCAGAAAGTTTTAGTGCAAAGGAAAACGTAGCTGTTATCGCAGTAGATGCCAAGATATAAGTCCTGATTTGTATTACTCTCTATACTCTAACATATGTGTCAAGATATAAACTCCATCCTGTGAAGACGGCAGTTACAGACAGCTGTCACAACTATCACCAGCCTCCGCGGGAAAGCGTTTATTAACCGAAAAAAGTAGACGAACACACCTGCAGGAACTAGTGACAATCAGCGACACTGTCCGCAAGGAACACAGCTATCGCAAAATGGCAGACCTTCCATGCAGTTTTGGTGTTGCCGTACGCTTTAGAAAAATTATTAAATGGTGAAATTTATGGCACGCTACCGGGTGCGCTATATGCCGAAGAATAAAGTTTTTATATTTTGTGCGGCGAACAGTAACATAAAAACAAACTATATAGTCGCTCAGCGCGAAATACCTCGTATACGTCAAACATAGTACCGCGTATACGATGGTAAACAAATTTTAAAAAAACGTTTTTTCACTGAACCAGCGAAGCGCATTTTAAACCTCAGAGAGCGTTTGGAATGTTAATTAAATATGAATATTGGTGATTTTTGAGATATTTTGGGAAAGTTTTCAAATTAAAAACCCGAAAGTGTTTTGTGAAAATAATTGTTTTGTGGAAATACATAATTGTTTTAGTAAAAAAATTAAATTGTTTTCGGTTATTTGTACAAGTAACATGAAACTAAATCGAAAATATTATATGACCATTTCCGATTTTCGTGATATTTTATTAATGATTTCAAATATAAAACTCCCATAAGTGTTTGTGTTTTTTGTGAAAACATTTTTTGATAAAAAATCCTTTTTCCGGTGATTTCTACAAATACCGTGAAAATAAATCGAAAATGTTATATAGAATTTTTTCAGTTTATGTAATATTTTGTAAGATGTTCAATTATAAAATTTTATTTGTGTTAGATTTTATGGTAAATATATTTTTAGGGAAACAAATTATTTATTTTCGGTGATTTGTACAAACAACGTTAAAATAAATTTAAAATATTATATAACATGTTCCAATTTTTGTGACATTTTCAAGTAAAAAACTGTATTGGTATTAGATTAAAAAAAAAAACAAAAACCTGTGAAAAAAAATCATTTGTGTTTTTTTTTAAGGTCTCTCGCTAAACTAAACCGAAACTATTTGAGTATTTTTTCCAAATTTTCGATATTTATGAAAATAACTACGTTTTTAAATCTTTTCCACTTGAATTTTTTTGAAAAAAAAAA
>NW_023472943.1:0-3932 GCF_013731165.1 Rhagoletis pomonella
TTGTCTTAGCAAGCCAGTTAAGCGATGAAGTAATTGAAGTAAAAAAAGAATCGCTTGAACATAAATACGTTTGCATTCCACGTCAAGGGCATTTCATACTTGTTCCGCTTCTGCATCAACTTTTGCACGAGTTTTCGAACTAATATGTTTTAATTTGAAAAAAAAAAACAAATATATTGTACATATTGTTTTTTGCAAGCAAATACGTTAATACATATCCATCTATAATATGTATCTACAATCAACCCTGCAATGGCATCCACGTCAGTAAAAGGTGAGAAAAAAAAATCTATTTAAAGCATTGCATATTTAGGTGCATATGTATATTTAATAAGTTTTTCGCTTCCAGGTTCGAAAATCATGAAGCAGAAGTACGATCGTGAACATGCTAAGGACGAGGTGCCAAAAAACAGCCCTCAATCAAAAATGAAAAAACCGACGACACACCAACCGAGATCGTACCAACCGACGACGCATCAGTGGGATTTACAGTCGATTCCGAGTATTTCGAAAATGTATTGAGGCTACTGAAAGAAGTAGTACAGAAGCAAACTCAGCTGGAGCAAAGATTAAACAATGAAGTATGTTTTTTTTTAACTTTTTCATATTACTCTATATGTATTATTTATTATAACAGTAAATGTCTATTTAATTTATAACTTCTAGATGGTGACAAAAGTAGAGTTTGCTGCCCACAACAAAATGTTATGCAAAATGAAAGTAGCAACAAAAAAAAATTTAGGTATGTGTTTGCAAGATGACAGGCGAAGGTACCCAGCAGAAAAAAATTATCAATTGATAAAAAATAACCCACTTGTAGTAAGCTTTTTTGCGGGATTTCTATAAAATAAATAACCCGTAGTTAGCTTCAAACAGCTAACTTGAATCTAGTTGACAAGTAATTCAGGAGTAGTGAAGGAGATTATTTTCTTTCAACGCATTTCTATTTTAATATCCTGCACTTCGCAAATACTTTTTCGAATTGAGGACAAATAAAAGGAAGATCGAAATTTCATATTATCATTTTGAACTTATGTATGACGGAGTTGGATTATAGGACCACCTACAGGAGAATATGAAAACAAATATGAAATGTAATTAAATAAATAAAGTAAATAAAAATAAAAATATATAAAAAAATATAAAAAAAAATATTTTGTTTTTCCTATTGATATTTTATATCCAAAAGTAGTTAGTTACAAGTTAGTTACATCAAATGCAGAGGTAACCCACCCTTGACTACATCTAATGCAGAGGTAACCACCCTTTACTATTTCGCGGCCATCGCCATAGAAATATAGTTAGCTTTCATCAAAGACTATATACAGATAATAAGCGACTTTTAGCTCCTTCCTAATCAACTTAAAGTTAGCTTATAGTTAGATCCATTTCCTGCATGGTAGCGACCCAATAATGGGCGAATTAGCAAGTATGATGCCTATGACAACGATGGCCGATGGATACTTTCTGCGTTTGCCTTTTATTGTTTCATTGTTGTTGGCCAATGAGCTCATATGTTATCTCATAGCAGACTGCTTTAAAAAAGCTTCCCCCTTTTTGGTTCAGATTCCGTAAGGCTTGGGTATGAAGCTTTTCAAAAAATCGTATTCGTCTTCCTTTCGATCGATGCATTTAGTCCAGCGTTTTTTCCAATTTGTTTATTCTTTCCAAACATGAAACAGGAAAGAAGGGCTTAATAGGAGAATATGCCGGATGGTGATAGTACGTATCCCAATCAGTGTTAATAAATGCTTTCTTCAATTTCGTATGAAAATGTAATTCAAATTGTACTTTTTATCACTCGATTGTGCCCGTTATTTTTCTAATATTAAGGGCCGGTTGTTCAATGTCTGATTAGCACAAAGCGGAGGTAGAAGCTCCGGTTAAGCACAACTACTGCTTTATCGATCACATGTTACATGCATGATGTCGAAATCGTCGATAATGTAGTGGTAGTGATAACCAGACATTGAACAACCGGGCCTAAGTTATTGTGTAAAACTTGTATTTAATTACTGTTCCTAATGAAGTACAAATAATTGCTAAAAATTTAGAAACACTATTACCTTTATTTTATTTACATAAAGTTTTCACACTTTTACATCGGATATTATGATTTTAAAAGCATGTATGTAAACAAAAGATTTACAATTAATGGATATTTTTAAATTTACAAAGTGCAAATTACTAATCCAGCAATAATTACTCGTAGTTTAAACTGTGCCTGAACTTTGTATCAATGTTATGTAAAGAGGAAATTGTTTATACTTGATGTCTATTTCGACACTTCATTTTTATTAATTTTTGTATCGAGAGGATCCTTTTAACATTAGATGCACATTATGCAATCGAAAACACTCTTTGAGAGATATTGTATATGTTTGAAAACATTGGTTCATATAAAAAATTTTGGTGATTCTTACTTTTCTCTGAAATTCTAAAATATTTAGGTTGATAAAATTTTTGTTCAGCGTAGACGAATTTCACACTTTTGAAACAATTAGTGAAACAATGCTGTGCATATTGCCTCATAATATTGAAGAAGAGTTCAGTTTTAAAGCCCATATTAGAACTTCGTCATTAAAATTAATTTTTTTCTTCATAGTACGACAAAATTTTACACAATATTGTTTAACGTTTTTTTCTAAAATTTAGAATATCTTCCTCTTTTAGTTTTTCTTTGTTTTGACAAATGAAAAATTCTGCTTCAGCTCCACAATACACGTCCCGTATATCAATTTTATGCGATTTTAAATACATCATCTAACAAATTAATCAAGACAGTGCTGTATAACTTAACGAATAAAGTGCTACCAAATTTTGGCAGATGAAATTGTACTAAGAAGTGCTGGGTAGTAGGAAAGTAAAAAGCACTTGAAATTGCATCAAAAAAGTATAATTGTATCGAAATTATAAACACTGATCCCAATGCTTGATGAACACACGAAGCTCTGACAAACCTTAACTTAATGAAATATTCAACCAAAATATTCTGACGGTTACTTCAATGGCCGCAGGAGGGAAGGCTTCGATTTGTTGGGGTTCGTGAATACAGTTTTTGAATTTGAATAAAAAAATAACTACATAATTGTCGAAATGATTTGCATGAAATACGTAAAATCAACATAAAGAGATTCCGGGCATGCGTTGTTCGTTCCCAGTTGAAATAAGTTGCGATCCCGTACGAGTCCGGACTAGTCAGAAATAGTCAGAATCAGTCAGATTTTTCTGGAAATCGATCCCGTACTCGGTTCTCTGACTATTGAGAGGACAAAAAAGAGAGTAAATACGGTTCTCTCTCTGTCAGAAGTTATTAGTTTTAGTCCGAGAATTTTTTGCTGGTAAATTCTGGTAAATGTGTCACACGATCAGCTGTAGTGTGTTTGGCAACCAAATTGTAAACAAAAGAAAAGCGGACTCTGCTAATTCATGTTGAAAAGTATTTAATTACTTGTTTAAGTGGATTCTAATGAATTTGAAAGTATTTTTGGTTATTTACGTGCAAAATAAGCAAAAATTTACAGCCAAAATTTGGAGGTTATGTTGAAGTTGACAGAAGTTACCATTTTTTACTAGAAAGCGATCCCGTACTTTTCAATGTTACTCTCTCGCTCTGAGCGATTTTTTTGACAGTTTTACTAGTCCGAGGCCGAGGAATACGGGATTGCACCTATAGTTGCAAACCGGTTATTGTGTATACGCTCGTACACAAACAGAACTGACAATTCTAGTAAGATTTTTCAGAAATATTCCAGGTATGCAGTTATATAGCTCATTAAATTTTGGTATAACAAAATGCAAGTTTGAATTTGCTAGAAAATCGTGATGGTTTTTGGCAATTTTTTTTCATGCAAGTTCTTCAATACAAAGTATGTTCGGCAATTAATTTTGTACGGAGAAAATTGCGAATTTCTAGCAACATCAGACTTGCA
>NW_023472944.1:0-3932 GCF_013731165.1 Rhagoletis pomonella
TTTTTTTTCTTTTGTGAGAGCTTCCACTTGAATTAAGCACCTTCCATTCCTCCAAGCGATCGATTCAGCCATGCGACTTATTACAAATGCCTTGCCATCAATTCTTAATCCTGCTTATCCTTTTGCAGGGCTTATGGAGCGTAATTTTTTTTTCTTTCAACAACTCTTTTTTTTTCATTCTCCATCAAGATTTACCATAGCAGAGGCTGCAAACACGGTTGCCACTCTTCTCTTTTTTTATGGAGCAAAAAGTGTACCAAAATGTACCAAAATATCTTTTAGCTATAGATTCGACTGTGCAAGGATTTTACAAAGGCACATTGGTTATAAAGTTAATGAACCAGTTTTTTCATGTGTTTCGTGAACTATTTGATAGTGCTTGAATATACCTTGCTTAAGTTCGAGTCCAGTTCGTGACCGATTCGACACTTGTTCGGAATCATTTCCGGACCTTTACAGTACAATTCCGGGAGTAGTTAGAGTTCTGGATCAAGTGTAGTTCAGAACCATTTCAGGGGCATTTCGGAACTAGTTGGGGATCATGTAAGGACTAATAAGGGACCGATTCGGGCCCATTACAAGAGTTCTTCGAGATCATTTCGAGAAAGGTTCCCGATTGTTGGATCATTAATTAAATTTACCAAAAATGGTTCACTTCGGCCAAACTGGCAACCGTAACATTCTTCAGCCCTCCACATCCTACTTGCTCGCTAACATTTTTTGCTCTTCACTTGAATGCATTTTCTGTTGGTTGATTGCCTGCAGCTTGCTTTGTTTGGCTTCTCTTCTCTTTTAGCTTCTGAAGCGTTTTGCATACTCCACTCCTGCTGTCATCTGCATATATACCCTGCAGAAAATCTTACTAGCTCAGAACTAGAGTAGAAGTAGGCTAGAACTAGTTCTAGCTCAATACCCAAGCAAAGCTTTCAACTATCCGGTGGCAATTGTCGCGCAGTACATTACTTTGCAACTAGTTTTTAGCCGGTTCCGGTTTGGACTATCTTTTTTATAAGAAAACGTTTTTAAGATTCGATTTTTGGATATTTTTTCCTTTTTTTCTTTTGAAGATTCCATGTTTGTTACATATTTTATAAAAAAAATTACTGTAAGCGGCACGCAACATTTTAAATTAATTAAATCTGAAAACTCACAACTGCCCCTACCGCGATTTCAACTCGCGACCAACGATGCTTGAGTCGGAGGTCTTCCCGCTGAGCTACTATCATATTGTTCGAGAAGTGAGAATTCGTACACTACTCCGCAAGTTTCACATGTCCCGCTTTGCAGCCGTTTTGCGCTAGTTCAGAGATAATTCTGAAAAATGTAAGTAGTTCGGAACTAGCTATTTCTAAATTTTACTGCAGGGTACATCTATGTATAATCACGCATGTATGCACATCGTTTGCCGTCTTGGTCAGCAAACGCACGCCATCCACATTCAACAAATCCAAAAATTTCAAATCCACCATGAACGTACTATTTCGACTCACTTATTCGCTTTGTATCTGACTTTATGCACCTCATGCTAAGGAAATGCAATTGGTATAGCGTGAGCCAAACGAATCGGAAGAATAGCCAATTGCCAAATGCCAAAGCCACAGCGGATTTGTTGAAATTTTCGTATTTCCGTTTGGAGTCACGCGATTTTCTAAAAGTGGAATTCATCTAACAAAGTTGAGTATAATAAACTTGTAGGCACATGTTTCTGCAGAGACTAAAAATATTACCGTAAGTTGGTATGTGAGGTGCTAAGAATATAAAATAGCATTTAAATCTGTACATTTGTGAAACATTCTTCAGTATTACCTATTGATTTTTCCAGTGAAAAATTATTTTATTTTTTGAAATTTATGTACATATGTATGTATATGCAGCAGTACTAGTACATTTCATGGTCACATATTTTTCTGTAGCCTTCGCTCAAGTGATCGGGCTATAGCTCTTATGTAACATATTTCTTTCGAACTAGCTTGCAGTTTTCTTTATTAAAAAGCATTAATTCCAAGCTTTTCCGACATTTCAAACGATCTTTTGGACTCTCTAGGTGGCGCTGTATTCGAGATATGTTTGAAAACCCCGATTTTTGGCCCGAAACTGTTGCTATTGAAAAGATTGACCCGTGTAGCGATTGTTGAGCAAGTGAGATTTGGTAAACGAAAAAATCCGCACGAAAGGTTTCTCAAAATTGCCAATGAAGTGAAAGATGAGCCAGGCCGGAACTACTCGATCCTATACCTTTCATGGCTAAATAAGTTGATGATCGGATTTTTCAGCAGTTGTTGACCATGGGTCATTCTTTAAGGTCTGCAAAAGTTTGGGGTCTTACTACCACCAAAACTGACTTATATTGCAATTAAACTGGGCAGGGAGAATTTATTTTATTTCAATACTATGTAACTGTATAGGACACTGGGACTTGGGTAAGTTACTCTCGAGATAAAAATGGGACTGAGCCATAAAAGTTCTGGTTGAGAATACAAAATGAATGAGTACTTAAACAAACTCCAAACCTCAACCGAATGAAGATGTGATAGACAATGTTATATCAAGTTCGATTTAGGCTGCTCAGAAGAGTTCAAAGAATTTTGAACTGCGCGCATTTGGGCCGTCGATAGAATGCAAAGAATAAAAATCGGTAGAAGGCCATAGGTTTAATTAGAGCATACAACGAAAGATTATATTACGTTTTCCTTAACAGCGACAATTTCTTAGCTTAACTAGATTTTGCAAATCGAATCACGTAGCTAAAATCAGCTCACAGAAATTAATTTCCAGCGACTGACAATTTCGTATTAAATTACCTACTCGATAACAAGTGTAATTGCCAATTAGAACAAAATAAGAAACTAAACTATTTACAATTCTAATTACAACTAAGGTGTAAAAACTGACAGTCAATAAAATTGCTGTACCTACGCCAACTGCATATAAAGCAGTTTAACAGATTACAATCAGCGTGAGAGATTAACAGACTAATCACTTGTCAAAGTTAGGCAAGTCAACTGAACTCTCAAGCCAACAGAAGGGCCGATATTTAAGCCTTGTGTGCAGCGCGTATGCTATGTGTAAGAAAAACAATTATATATACTTTTAATTGCTATGTAAACTTTCTTTGTCTCCAAGAAATTTCTGCTCTTTCATTATTTTTTGTTTGGTTCAATTAAAGTACGGCAATATGCGTAGGCTGCACAGACCAAGTGTCTGGAGAAGTAATCAGCCGATGAACCCAACAAACAAAAATTATAATTTGGCTTAGTATCATGTATATCGTTGCCACTCTTTTGTAGACTGTACTTGTATATAGTATAAGTAGTAGAGGAGCAATGGTCCCTGCAGTAAATCGCTCTAGTTCTGTTCCCATTTTGGACAGATCTGCTACAATAAGTTTTTTTATGAAAAAAATTGTGATTATTCGATTTTTTGATATTTTTTAATTTATTCTGTTCTTTTACAGATTGCATTTTATTTAATTTTTTTATTTTATTTATATTAAAATTGGATCATTTTCCCTTCAATTTTTTAGCGGCACTCAACAATTTAAATTTATTAAATCTGAAAATCACAACTGCCTCCACCGCGATTTGAACTCGCGACCACCGATGTTAGAGTCGGACGTCTTCCCGCTGAGCTACTATACTACAATAGTATTGTAAGAGAAGTGAGAATTTGTGCATTTACTTCTCAACAGAGCGCAACTAGTACACCAAAAGTTTCAACTGTCCCTTTCTGCAACCGTTTTGCACTAGTTCAGAGATAGTTCTGAAATGTATAGGGGTGAACTAGCGCTTTAACAGACTGTCTCTATATTTTACTGCAGGGGTGTTAAGCGCCACAAACACCGCCAACCCTTCTAATCCAAGATAGACCGTGTCTATCGGACAAGTTTACAGGGGAGGGCTATTTACATTTGTTTCCCTACAAAGAAAAAAAAA
>NW_023472945.1:0-3932 GCF_013731165.1 Rhagoletis pomonella
ACTTGGGCTTTATCAGTACCAGCGTTTACCTTTCGGTGTAGCAAGTGCTCCTGCTATTTTTCAGCGTTTGATTGAGGAGATTATAAATGGCATTCCCGGTTGCATCAATTACACTGGTCTACAAATTTCAACTTTTTTTCTGCGAATAAGACGGGACCTGGTGTTTCTGAACGGATTTTTCGTGCTGAACACGAATCCGGGGTCAAAAATGTCCCATCACGTCACGTTTTCGAGAAAAAAGGGGTTGAAACCCCTAAAAACAGCGTTTTTGGCCATTTTCGAAAAATTATAGAGCTGAACCCTGACGTGGTACAAATTTTGCATATATCAGAAATTAAAGGCTAAACCGTGCCCTTTCGAATGAGCCCTATGCCGAATTGATCGCGTGCACCCTTAAAGCAGGGGGTGTATTTGTGTTTAGGGGTGCAGGAAAAATTGATCACAGAAAGAATTTAATCTTAAACGATCATAGAAAATTAATAATGCCAAGGTTTTAACTATATTAAAAGTCGCTGATTACGAATCTGCAGTTAGATTTTAAAAATTTAAGATGACGGGTCGAATATGGTGGATATAAAAATTTCAGCGACCCCAGAAACCCCCATGTATCATGTTTTACTGAAATTCGCTAAATAAAAATTTTTAAGTCCGCCATATTGGATCCGCCATTTTGAATTTTTAAAATCTAACTTCAGATTCGTAATCAGCGACTCTTAATGTAGTTAAGACCTTAGCATCATTCATTTTATATGGTCGTTTAAGATGAAATTCTTTCTGCGATCAATTTTCCCTGGACTCCTAGACACAAATACACCCCCTGATCTAAGGGTGCATGCGATTAATTCGGCATAGGGCTCATTCGAAAGGGCACGATTTAGCCTTTAATTTCTGACATATACAAAGTTTGTAGCACGTCAGGGTTCAGCTCTACAATTTTTCGAAAATGTCCAAAAACGCTGTTTTTAGGGGTTTCAACCCCTTTTTTCTCGAAAACGTGACGTGATGGGAAGTTTTGGACCCCAGATTCGTGTTCAGCACGAAAAATCCGTTCGGAAACACCAGGTCCCGTCTTATTCGCAAAACCCTTGTAGACCAGTGTTATTTAGATGATATAATAAGCACAGGAAAATCCGAAGCGGAACATTTAGATAATCTACGCATGTTGTTTAAGAGATTAAAAGATTATGGATTACGATGCAATTTTGAAAAATGTACTTTCATGCAAGAAAGTGTAGAGTATCTTGGGCACGTAATTTGTGCTGCGGGCATTCAACAATCTGAGAAAAACACAGAGGCAATTAAAAATTTGTCGCGCCCTACAAATTTAGCCGAACTTCAATCTTTTATGGGAAAAGTCAATTATTATTGCACTTTTATTAAAGACTATTCAACTCTTTGTGGCCCGCTTAATTTTTTGCGTAAGAAGAATCAGAAATTTGTATGGAACTCTGCACAAGAAAACGCTTTTCAAGAACTTAAAAAGCAAATTGTTGATATGACAAAGTTAGTTCATTTTGACGAGTCTTTGCCTATTATCCTAGCCACGGATGCATCATCATTTGGCATTGGTGCCGTTATTTCACATCGTTATCCAGATGGCTCTGAACGGCCAATTGCTCACGCTTCCAAGAGATTAAACGATGCACAAAAGAACTATAGTCAGATTGAAAAAGAAGCATTATCAATCATATTTGGAATTCGTAAATTCCATGATTACATATATGGTCGGAAGTTTATTTTAGTTACAGACCATAAGCCCTTAGTGTCAATTTTTAATCCAGCAAAAGGGATTAACTCTACTACTGCACACAGAATTCAGCGATGGTCACTGATCTTATCTGGTTACAATTATGACATTGTGTACAAAAGCACGAAAGAGCATGGTAATGCAGATGCATTATCGAGATTGCCATTCAAAGGGGATAAGGATTTTGATAATATGGAAGATGCATTTGAAGTGAATTCTGTGGAACAAATTAAAAATTTTCCTATCAATGCAGATCTACTTGTTAAGTTCTCAGTAGCTGATCCGATTTTATCTAAAGTTTTTAACTACGTACGGAATGGTTGGCCTGAGAAAGAGTTAAGAGATAAGGAAATTATTCCATATTTTCGTCTTCGGTTCAACTTAACTATAATCGAAGGAGTATTGATTTTGCAAACCGATTTTGATCGCGTTGTGGTGCCAGTAAATCTTCAGCAAAAAGTTCTTAAAATGCTTCACGAAGGGCATTGGGGAATTGTTCGAACTAAGCAATTAGCCAGACGTTATTGCTGGTGGCCTGCGATTGACGCAGATATATGTAGTTTAGTTTCCACATGTTCAATTTGCAATTCTTTTAGCACGAGTTCTCCAAAAGAGTTCACACCTTGGCAAGAGGCAGAAAAACCCTGGCAAAGAATTCATGTGGACTACGCAGGTCCTTTTGAAGGTTTTATGTGGCTAATATGCGTGGACTCATTTTCCGGGTTTCCATATGTTATAAAAATGACAAATTCAACAAGTATTTCGACTATAGTAGCTTTACAAAATATCTTTGCAATAGAAGGTTTGCCAGAAGTTCTAGTTACAGATAATGGAAGTCAATTTGTATCAAGCGAATTTGAAAACTTTTGTAAAGTTCATGGCATTCAACATTTGACTACAGCACCTTTTCATCCTGCTTCGAATGGCCAAGCAGAACGATTTGTACGCACGTTCAAGACTTCTTTTAAGAAGCAAATGCTAGAGGGAAAAAATATGCAAAGTGCTCTATTAGCTTATCTCACTACGTACAGATCCGCACCGAATAAAACCGGTAAAACGCCATCAGAGTTGTTACATGGCCGTCAACATCGCGTTTTATTATCACTGTTAAAACCAATTAAAAAAAAATCAGTTGAATTTTCGAAAACAAAATTTGAAGTTAATCAAAATGTATACGCTCGTAATTTTTCCAAAGGGGATAAATGGATACACGGCGCAGTCATAAAACTCATTGGGAGAAGGATGTATTTAATAAAGACGCAATCAGGAGTAATAACTAAAAGACATCAAAATCAAATTCGTTTAAATTCTAATTCTCATCAATCACAAGCTAGAACCTACTTAAATGCTTCGCAGTTAGCAGATAGTATCTTTCACAAACCTAATATTGATATTGGTTATACAACACAGAATGAAGATTTTTCAACGTCAACAGCTGCAAATTCCGCGTTCAGATCAAGGACCAGGTATCCAAGAGAGCTATCTCCACCTTTTCTGCCAAGTCCAAAAAGGCGTTGCGTAACAGAAATTCCGCTAAGAAGATCTGAGCGAAACCGACGAAAGCCAAATTTCTTCGTGGCGTAGCTATTCAATTGACGGAGAGGAATTGTTATATCTACTTTATTATTATATACTTGTTCATTTGGTATAAATTTGTAAACTTCATCTTGGAAATGTTTGTTCTAAAAAACTTTCTTGAAAATAATAATTGATAGACTGAATTCATGGAATAAATATCTTTTAATTTTAATGACAAAATTTTTTCATTCAATACTCATGAAAATATGGACTATTCTATAACATACACCATATAAATCAAAGTTTCACACTTTATATAAAGTTCTCAAAAATTCAAACAATTTTCATCAAAATTTAAAAAAATTTTATTCAGAATTTCTAGAAATTATTCAACATAGTTTTCAATACTACAACAATACTACTTTTTTATATACATGCTAGAACAACAAGAAAGTTATAACACATCAATCACTATAACGCTAATAACTCAGAAAGCAGTTTTAACAGAAGCAGCCTCATTGCATCTTACTCCTCAATTATTACAGATAAAAAAGACAATATGATTTTCCTGTGTATTTTTTTTTAATATTTTAAACAGACTTCTAATAAAAAACAAACATTTTTTTTTGGTAATTTTTACATTCGTAAGTGATTTTTATCTGGGTAT
>NW_023472946.1:0-3932 GCF_013731165.1 Rhagoletis pomonella
TTGCCATGTACAACAGCTCAAAATTTGCTGTTGAGTGGTTTTTTTTTTTTTTACTGATAATCAGAAAGCGGTAATATGTGCTGATTATTTTACAACTTTTTATCATTATTTAAGCTTATCGGCTTTTGAGATATATGCAATAATTTGAAGACGCTAAATGCTAAAAATGAGAATATGAAGAAATCTATTTCGCCCTAACGAAATGCTGAAATTGCATCTAATATTTTATGGCAGTTTGAAAAAAGTAGAAAACATTTAATCTGGCTCACTATGCCATATTCTTATTTTATTATAATATACATTAGGCGACAAATGAAAGTATTTACATACACCTTGTTCTAATATAACATTCACAATTACTTTTATGAACAATTTTTTTGCATTAATTATTTATGAAAATATAGTTCTTTCTGTAATATGTATAAACCATATAAATCAAAGTTTCACACTTTATATAAAGTTCGCAAAAATTCCAAAAATTTTCACCAAATTTTCAACCTTTTTCTTCGGAGTTTCTGGAAATAAAAAATTGTTGCCATTAATTGTTTATGAAAGTATAGTTCATTCTATAATATAAACCACATAAATCAAAGTTTCTCACTTCAAATAAAGTTGACAAAAATTCTAAAAATATTTATCAAAATTTGAAACTTTTTATTTATTTATTTCTAGAAAATTTTGGGGTATGCAGTTTGTAGCCCATTCTTTGTTAGTGTAATGAAGTACATGATTCAATGATTATTTTTTATTGACGGATTTTTGCATTTTTGCTCTATCCTTCCTAGAAATACTAAATAAAATGTTGAAAATTTTGATGAAATTTTTTTGAACTTTATATAAAGAGTGAAACTTTGATTTATATGGTTTATATTATAGAATGAACCATATTTTCATAAATAATGAATGCAAACTATTTTTCATAAAAATAATTGTGAATATTTTCTTAGAACAAAGTGTACACTTTCATTTGTCGCCTAGTGTACATACATATATATATACACCAAATGCTTATAAATCCCGTATTTTTATGTCAGAGGAAACTGATGGAATATGTAAAGAACGCATTTTTGAAAGTTTTTCGTATATATAGCGTCCTTTGGATCCGAGGCATAATTTTACCTTTCCTCTATGAGCGAGTTTACATAAATACGAATAAATGGACATAGACGCTGATTCCCTGAAAATGTCCAACTCGGAATCCGCTAATGGTTATAGGATATATCGGTAAGAGAACGATTGGCGCGCTTTATGGAAATAGGTCAAAATCTCTAAATGTGAGTTTTTAATATTTTAGTTAGCGTCCGCTGTTGTGTAGTGGTTAAAAGAGCGCACCAACATTCCGAAGGGCCTGAGATTGAGCCCAGTTTCCGACTGAATATCAAAAAAAAAACCTAAGAAATTTTTTTCGTCCCTTTCCCTCGGCAGGCAATGGCAAACCTCAGAGTGTATTTCGGATATGAAAAACAGCTTCTCATACAACTGAAATTGCCATGCGGGGTCAGCGTAAAAATGGAAGTCCCTACACTTTGTGTGAGAACAACAAGGCGTACGCCACAAATCGGAGGAGAAACTCGGCCAAACACTTTAGCAAAAGTGTTAACACCAATTATTATTATTATTATTATTATTATTATTATTATTATTGACAATTACTATTTTAGAATTTATATATTTTGACCACAAAAGGTAGAATTTTTACGCACTGCCCAGTTTGGTATTAATCATTAGTGTAATAGGAACTTTGAGTGTTTTCTGGCCGCAATCGAACAAACAATTTGCCTTAGTTTCTTTCTTTGTCACGCCCTGCGTCTATGTAAATGCGTACGCTCATTGCGATTTCAGCCTTTAAAATACATACTACGTACATACACACATGCATAGCGAAAACGAGCAGCCTTAGGTAGACTTGTATTTGCTAAATTTTATTTAAAAAATTGCATGGTCTGGAGTGACTTAAGTTTTAATGGCCTTAGCTCTTTGTAAAAAGACACTGAAAATTATAATCATAAGGCAGTTTTTTAGGCATTCGGGTTCTTGAAAACAAATTTGGCTTCGAAAGTAGTAAATAATTACCTATTATCTGAAATGTAACTACAAATTATCGCCAAAGCTCCTTTGATGTAATTGCAAAAGTGCGCTAGGTTAAAAAAAAAGAAGTTTTTTTGGGCTATAAGTTCTAACGAGAACATACACAAGACCACCCTAATGACAACTGGCATGTTACTTTTGATACGTGCAGAGCTAGAGTACCTAGTGTGTGTTCCTTCCTTTTTTTATATTGCCCACCAAACACACTTTCCGCTTCCGTAATTGTGTCACCTGCGTCCTTAGCGCCGTACACTCTTTGAGTGTAGCGCAACACGCTGACCAACTCTGTGTCATGCGCTAGTACTCAAAGCTCAATTACCACAACATTTTGCTTGCTCTACACAAACTTTCTGTGTTCGGCTTTAAACTTCCTGCCAAAGCGATTTGCACGCAAGCTCAAATCGTAACGATTTCCAAGAGCTAATTTCAATGAGTTTCAACTTGCAACATGGACACCGTTGCACAATGGGGTGTACTTTACCGGTTGTTTAGACCGCGGTTGGCGAAAGTTTAAGGTGGGGTAGGAAGTATGTTGCAATAATAAGCCAAAGGAACGAAGGAAACCGTGTGTAAATATGTATGTATGTAGTACATGCTGCAGCATGATTTGGTTTTTTCTCGGAAAAATGCGGAAACTTGTTGTCGGTGTGCGTGCAACACTTTCGTGTGGCGCATAATTGAGTTAATTTTCAAACTTTTTTAATTTCAGTTTTTGTTTTTACTCAGCGCGCTGCACTCCAGTGTGTGTGCCCCGTTGCCAGCTCGACAATCATTTTTTCGTTTTACGTTTTTTTTTTATGGTTTAACTCGATCAATATTTCGAACGAGAATACACTCGCAGCCTAACCAATGTTCATTTTAAACTCAAAATATTACATTATTAATTCAGAAGTTAACCATCGCCACTTTGTTTTTCTTGTGGTTATTATTGTGGCCATTTCAATTATCCGCCAACAAATAACGGAACATGCAATCAATCCTGCGTGCAGATAAATGCACTCAGAGGTCGTTGACATTTTAATGGCTGCAATGGCAGACATTTTGCATTCATAGAAAATATACTACTCCATGGCCATGGCTTTTACTCAGTTGAAGCTAGCTGCAAAGGGAACGATTTTAAACGGTATTTTCAACGGACTTTATAAACATACATATATAATAACTTGCCGACCATGTTTATTGCCAGTCGTTTGATTAGTGACAAACATTAGTGGTTTTACATATTTATATCATCGCAGCCAGCAGAGAAACGTACATTTCGCCCGGGTAGGTATAAAGGAGAACAATAAGCCTCTTCATATGATATGCTCGAACAAAAGCCAATAGTTCATTTCATATAAAGGGATCAAAAGTAGTATTAGTCGCATGTCCCTTTGCGATTGCTCCTGGAGTCATACCAGATTAGTCGCATTTTTTTTTGCACGCTATTCATACGTAGTCGGCAGTGGCTTTGCGTGTAGAGGAACGTGCTAGAATTTGTTATCTTTCAGAAGGAGCCGGGTTCGAATGCCATCACGCGCTTCCTTAATTTTATTTTTCTTTCTGAACCATTGTAAAGTATATGTGGCGCCTCACGAAGAAACACACCGTATCGTCTAAAAATCCGATTTTTAATTTTTTCATCCATATTTTTCAAAAATACGCTGAGGTGTGTTTCTTGGTGCGGCGCACAGTGGTTCTGATCGCAAATCTAGCTGGACGAAACTATTTAAACAAATACTCGTTGATGGATCTTTACACCACTTCTTACCTGGGGGATTTTTGAGTCGCTGATTAAGAGAATCTGAAGTCACTTATCAAAAATTCAAAATGGCGGATCCAATATGGCGGACGAAAATTTAAAA
>NW_023472947.1:0-488 GCF_013731165.1 Rhagoletis pomonella
CTCACCACACCTTAACTCACCACACCTCAACTCACCACATCTTAACTCCCCACACCTAAATTCACCACACCTCAACTCACCACAGCTAAATTCACCACACCTAAACTCACCGCACCTCTTAAGCCCACCACACCTGAATTCACAGCGCCGCAACTCCCACACCCAATTTCACCACATCGCAAATCACCACACCCAATTTCCCCACATGACATGATATCACTTTATGTGGCATCAATGACATTGCTTTAATATTGATACTGAATTAAAGAAATCTGCTAAGCAGCAGTTTAGAAATCAGATTTACGAAGATTAAGATTCATGCAAGGAAGAAGGTAAAGTTGAATATGTAGAAGAAGAAAGGGAGAAAGGCAAAGATTAGAATAAAAGTAAAGAAACCTAAATACAAACTAAGGTGGATATGAAGATGAAATGAAGATGAAGGTGAAGATGAAGATGAAGATGAAGATGAAGATGAAGATGAAGATGAA
>NW_023472947.1:588-3932 GCF_013731165.1 Rhagoletis pomonella
CTGCATGAAGATGAAGATGAAGATGAAGATGAAGATGAAGATGAAGATGAAGATGAAGATGAAGATGAAGATGAAGATGAAGATGAAGATGAAGATGAAGATGAAGATAAGGATAAAGATCATAACCCCTTAACTTTAACTCATCTTAACTTAAAAACTTACTCCACCTAAGCTCACCACACATTAATTCACCACACTTTAACTCCCCACACCTAAATTCACCACACCTCAACTCGCCACACCTTAACCCCCGCACCTAAATCCACCACACCTAAATCCACCACCCTTAATTCACCACACCTCAACTTTCTCACCACACCTTAACTCACCTCAACTCACCACACCAAAATTCACCACACCTCAACTTTCTCACCATAACTTAACTCACCACACCTGAATCCACCACACCTAAATTCACCACACCGTAACTCCTACACCCAATTCCACCACACCGCAGCTCACCACACCCAATTTCACCACATGACATGATATCACTTGATGTGGCATCAAAGGCAACATCATTTGGCATAAAATGAACCAAAATAAATAAGATTTAGATAGAGGTGAAAAAGGGGATAAAAAGGAAATACAACTGAAGAGTGTGCGATGTTATATTGTGGTGTGTTATGCTTCATATGTTATGTTATTTATTCTTATGTTATGGTTATGTTATGTTATGCCAAGTACTAAGCTAAACTCCCCTCCACTTAACCCATTCCAACTAATGTTATTTTAGCTCATTCAACTTACATAAACTATCCTTAATTTTATCGGTTGAATTTCAACCGCTGGGCGAACACTAGTATTTATAAATTTGAAGCCTTATAGATTCGGTTGCAAACAAAGACTGTAAAAGTAAGTAAACGTAAACATTTTAGTATTTTTTTCGAACCATTAGGTTTTAATGACTAGAAAAATCTTCGCTTTTTAATTTTTTTAGGACAAAAATAAAATTCTAAGCTTGCATTATTTTCACGGTGACGTTTTGACTTTCCGCTATTCTTCGTGTTGTGCCTTTCGGGCTTTTAAACCAAAATTTTCGGAGCTCGTCGGACGATTTCGGGATGTTTTTTTGGGATTTCTCAGGGGGAGGGTACAAGGTACGCAAAAGCCTTTTTGAAAACTAAAAATCAATACCACATTAATGTAATATATGATATATATATGATATATGATTTTGAAGAAAAGAAAATAGTTTTCCAACAAAGTTCATTCCCTGGAAATTTATTTATTAAAAACCATATTGCCAAAATTTGTTCCGTTGTTTTTCTGGCGATGGCTGAATATTGGCCGGAATGAAATCTATGTGACCCTTAGCAGCGTCAGTGAGTGGAACTTTTTAGAATATTAAAGAAACTTTCGGGAATCTCCGCCAATATGGAAAAAGTTACATTAAAATTTATTTTTTGCTATTCTTTGTGCCTTACTTTTCCAAAATTTTTAAGCAAGTTTTTTGGACTCCTTCGGAACGCTTCTGGATTTTTTTCGGGACCTTTCGAGATTTTTTGTAATTTACTTCTTGGAACTTTTCTGGACATTTTGATGCTTTTTCGGCACTTTTCATATTTTACCAAGCCTATCGGAATTTTTAGGAAACTTTCATTTCCAAAAGTATGTAAATACAATGACGGTTTCGAGAAAAATTCGAAAAAACATAGTTAGCTTTATTTTTGGGCATAGAAGAATATCTTCCGCCATTCAGCCTCCGTGATATCTGCATATAGGAATTTCTTTCATTTTCATAAAATGGCCAATGCCAAAAGAGGTGTCAGGACGAGTTCAAAGGGACTTTGAGTAATCGAGCAAGGTCTATGAGCAGATTCTTTGCTAAACAAATCCGAAGTTTGCCTGTTTTTACCCGAAAGCTCCATGTTTTGCTTGAATTACGATTACTAAAGTCTTCTGTAAAACTCTATGGAGATAATACTTTGACTCTTATAGTTGACATATAATGCCGGCGAACTCACCTCAGCGAAATTTGCGATGTCAAAATTATGGCTAAAACTCAATACCGGCGAACGGTGAGCTCACCACAGCGAAATTCGCGCTATCGAAATTAGAACACCCGTAAACAAGGCGAATTTATACAAGGTAGTGTTACTGGCGAATTTAGATTTTCGCCGCGGTACTTATTAATGTTGTACCTAAACAAGGCGAACTAATATTACAACAAACACTATTATGACATTAAGAAGTACCGCGGCGAAAATCTAAATTAGCCAGTAACACCACCTTGTATAAATTCGCCTTGCCCGCAAAAATGTGAAGATGAACACAACCAAAGCGAAATGCGAAGCTCGTTCGGCGGCGTTTCGTGGCGATAAATTTATTTCTATCGTACCGCTGCGCCATGGCGGGCTGTACTAGCCAAAAGTGGCCGTACTTATTTCTTTTTTGTTTTCAAATTTTAAGAAGAAACCTGAAAAATTCAAGTATCGATCCGTTAAATCTGGCTTAAAAAAAAAAAAAATGTATGATAATTTCTATTTTTGATTTATAAATATTTACATTTGTTATCATTTCCTTATTTCTAAATATGGTTTCGCTTTTTCTAAATATGGTCATCCAAATAATAAATGCGACGAAATGGTATCAGCTGTTTTCGCTACCGCTCTAATTCTGTTTAAGCAGGCGTAATAGCACTGCGAACGGTGCACGATAGCATCGCCCAGTTCCGCGAAGTTTGCCGTTCGCCGGTATTGTGTTTAAGCTTTTAAGCAGCATTTACATGAAGCTTACAAAAGGGGCTCATGTAAACTGAATAAGCATCGAAGGAGGATCTGTGAAGCGCAGTAGGTGAAAAGTTTCAGCCGTAATGCCAATTGATTCGAAAATAAATGAATCAACACCTAGTTAGGAGCAGGATTTTTTGAAGCCCAAATAAAGAGCATGTGGAGAAAGGGTATGAAAGCTACTGCAAAAGTCACTAGACCATGACAGAATTTAAGAAATTGCTGTCTTAAATTAATGCATTACGAAACTTGAATTCAATTGAACTTAAATTATGGTTGCCAGACGTACTGAATTCAATGGGGGGGCCAATAAAAAATCGTTAGTATTAAAAAATTGTTAAATAAACAATTTGGTATTATAACTGAAAGTCTCCTGAAGATAACCCGTGTTTTCCGATCGAAAATGATTGATTTTTAAGAATTCTATACCATTTATACGAAAAGTTGTTTTTTTCCCTTATAAAAGTACATGGAAAACTTTGAGCGCTTTGAGTGACCCTAAATATGTTTTGATTTCAAAATAAAAAAAATAGGGGTATACTTTTTTCGATATAGAACAATCCTAGGGGGTGAGAGCATTACAATTCCGACTTTACTGTTTTTGGACCACCC
>NW_023472948.1:0-3931 GCF_013731165.1 Rhagoletis pomonella
ACCCCGGTATTTGCTTTACGGAAGAAATGCAATTTTTTTTTATAGTAAAAGAGTGCCAGAGATACCGAAGCCATTATTGATATCTCTCGTAAATGATCAGTTGATTTATTAGCTTAATATTATTACCCTTTCCAACTTGGGTTCATTTTTTTTTCAGATTTTCTTCGAGCGTTAAGTTAAGCATTGCAGTGGCAGTATCGGCGGTATTATCTGCGATTAAGTCCAGTCCACTTCAGTTCACTGAAAATTTAATTAATTTGATTTCAATCGTTTGGATATAAATTAAATATGCAATGAAATCTACGGCGATCTATCACCTCTCAGTTTGAAAAGGTTGGCCACATCCCTGAACCACTCAATGAAATCTCACTGTTTGAAATTCTACTTACTGTTTAAGCATCTACTGTCCAATAGAAGTGAAGTATACATCGATAGCGAAATTTAATTTAACTCTTAGACATAGTCAGAGTTCAACTTTCTTGCGAAATCCAAGGCTTTTGTAGCTGCTAAATAATACATACATATACAGTCGCTGCCTGCTTCGAATTGACAAAGATGCGGTTTAATCAATGCTTTGCCACTTCTTTTGTACGGCAGCACTCAGCTATGTTTGTATTAAATTACATCCTTTTTGTTTTAAAGGAATAGTCCTTTGGGTTTTTTTCTCAATTTTTCATTCACGCTACTAAACATAATTCGCGCGTTCTGGCGTCTCGTATGACCATGTCTAGACGGAGATTTTCGGCAAGAAAAAATTAATATTGCAACAGTAACCGCCAAATATCCTGTTGTTTAAGGCGTAGACAGAGACAATGAAGGAAACAAAGTAATTATTATTTTTTGGTTGTTGATGCTTAGCCAGAGTATGATGAGCAGTTTCATAATGCCGAAAATTGCAAAATGCCGAATTAGGCCTTTCCTACAAACCAAATTAGACAAAGGAAAACGAAATGCGTCCTCGACTGAAGTCAAACTTCTTCTTCCTCTTAGCCATGTAGCTCAATATATTATGCGAGCATTTTTCTGCATAATAATGAACAATTATTTTAGTCTTTGTCCTAATCGCAATCTTAGCCTCAACCTTACAGGGCAATTCCGGCAACTAGTTACTATCTTTTAATTTACCACGGTCTTTCAGTATTGAAAGCTGTTTTCTTTCTTTCGAAACGACTAATTGAAAGATCTGCTAACGGCGAGGTCTATGCTTATTCTCTTTGTCTTTTAGCAATAAGTTTTCTAAAAATTAAATAAAGTTAAAAAACTATACATTTTTTTAAGAATAAAACTAAAAGAAAAAAACGAATGAAAAAAGTAATTAAATTTAACTGGAAAACAATTTTAAAATAATGTAAACTTAAAATTAAATGAAAATATAATTAAAAATAAAATAAAATAAGTGCTTAAAAACTAAATTAAGTTAAAGATTTTTTTTCTAAATATTCAAAAAAAATGAACAAAAAAATATAAATATCTTAGGAAATAAAAAAAAAATATTTTTAATAAATAAATAAAATAGAAAATAAATAAGAAAAACAAATTGAATTAAACAAATAATAGAAAAGTAAATTTCTAAAAAATTTTATGAAAGAAAAAATTATATTTCGTCTTAAGACAATAAAATATAAAAATTGAATTAAAAATGAAAAACGAATTGAATTAAAATAATTATATAAAAGTAACTTTCTACAAAATTTTATGAGATTTAAAAAAATATTATTCGTTTCAAAACAATAAAATCTAAAAATACAACTAAAAAGTAAACAAATTGGATTTAAAGAGAGAATAGAAAAGTAAGTTTTTAAAAATGTTATGAAATTAAAAAAAAATATTTTTCGTTTTAAAACAATAAATCCTAAAAATTAAATTAAAAAAATAATAATAACAAAATAAAATATTTTTCTAAAAATTAAGTAAGGAAAAAAATTTTTTTCTTATTAAGATAAGATAATCCTAAAATTAAAAAATACTCAAATTAAAAAAAAAATATGATTAAACATAGAGAAAAAAATCCGAGGACTTGAGCCTCGGATCTCCTAATGCACAGTGGGCGATTGAGATCACGTTGTCAAATAATGTTAAATTACAGGCATCTAACTTGATTCACCAGGGAGTGATCAATAAAAATTCGAAAGAATCCAACCTGCTTGAATCTTCATTTATTTTTAATGTACGTAGAGATTCGAGTAATTGAAGTATTTTGTGATATAATTTTACTTTTAGGTAGTTTTATTTTGTGAATTTGGTGCAAGGTCCATTTAAACTATTTGGTGAAAAAACACAAAATAGAAATTGTTTTTGGGAAAGGCTTTTCGCTTACCTTATTTGTCCATCGTTCTGACCACACTTCATAATAATAATAATAATATTTAATAATAATAATAGACTGGCGCCCACACATGCATATGTTAGTGTTTGGCCGAGCTTCTCCTCCGATTTGTGGCGTGTGCCTTGATGTTGTCACGCAAAGGGGAGCGACCTACAGTTTTACGTGGACTCCGAACGGCGATTGTTTTTTATAACAGGCTGTTTTTCATGGCAGAAGTACACTTTATACTCTACTTCCAAATTGATAGCGTCTTATTCTAAGAAAAGAAGGTCAACGTATTGTCAAAAATATTGACTTGACAACTGGGTTAAGGGATGGAAGCAACTGATCTTAAATCAACAGGACGGTGCGCCCATCAAATAAGAGAGAGATATTGCAAAGTGCACTAAAGACACATCTGGCGGCATGCCGCGTCTCAGAAGGACAAAGCTACGGGATGCTAACTAAGTGCATGTCTTCACCCGTACTATGCATGCAGCTGCTCTAGCACTTGTTGTCAGAGCAAGGCGTGTGCACTATACACCATTTTCGCTGTAGTCAGTGTAATTAAGACGTTTAAAAACAGAAATTTGCCAACACATGAAACACCTGTTGTCAGCCGATTGGCTGAGAGCATAAAGGATATGAATGCGTGAAATTGTAGTTAACTACAATGACATTTAGCAACAATGAATTTGAAATCACAGATCTACTTTGAATTTTATTTAAAACTGCGAAAGCGCTGCTTTAGTTGGTAAATTCCTGTTTGTATTTTTTTGTTCTGTCAACATATGGAACGTATTAGCCGCTGGTAATTCCCCCATTGCCAAAAGTCGCCAAGCGAACTAAAAACACATTTTGCTGTTAGCGAATTTTGCATGTGGCGGAATTTCCGTTGGGCTTTTCCACAGCGGAACAAGTACGAACAGCCACTGAGTGCGGCGAGCTCAGCGAATTTTCCCAAAAGGCGCGTCCAACAAGTGGCAGCCGCAAAGCCAAACATTTTGAGGCCTTAAAAATATTTATTTGGGCTCACGTAAGTACAGTTGCTTTATTAAGTGCAACTTAATGCTGACATGGTTGCCAAATGTGCATGAAATTGAGTGAGCGACAAGACAATTGGGCACAAGCCGAAGAAGATATTATTGCTTCGAGAAAAACATGGCAAAATTGTATAGGTATCGGCGTATTTTGCACGTGGCTGCTTCGCTTCGAAGCGTAGGTAGTTGATTTGTTTGTCTTGCTGCTGCCGCCGATAGTTCACACGGCATTAGTTTGTTTTGATACTTTTTCTTATCTGTTTGTCATTATTGTTTTTGCTGTCATTGCATCTCGGGTTTAAGGCAGACGTTTGGTTTGTTTGTTTTGTCACTGTTGTTCACACTTTTGTCATTGCATTTCCCACCTTTATAAATACGTACTACGTCTGTCGCCGATACTCAACGAGCCTTCTTATTTGACGGCTTGTTTTTCCCATTATCATATCGTCGCTCCCAACGAAGAGTAGCACACCTCAAATTACCGTGGAAGACTAGCACGTTTCACTATTCGCGTCGAAGACTAGCACATTTCACTAATCGCGTGGAAGACTAGCACATTTCAGATTTTTGCGTGGAAGACTAGCAC
>NW_023472949.1:0-3929 GCF_013731165.1 Rhagoletis pomonella
GCGTCAGCACATTCACACAGGTATGCGTGTTAGCCCCCGTATTAACTACCCCCCCTTTAAACATCTGCGTCCCGCTGATGAGGTAGTTCCTGACGTAGATCTTTGAAGAGGGCGTTTGAAGTCCACTACCATTCTGTATTGCTTTTCTCCTGACGGCTTTGGTTTTTTAGGTACCACCCAGATTGGAGAGTTGTAAGGGCTTTTGGATGGACGAATAATACCTTCGTCGAGTAGTTCGGAAATCTGTCTGTCCACCTCTTCTCTCATATTGGCCGGGTAGGGATAGCTTTTGGCGTATATAGGATCTTCTGTGGTAGTTTTTATTTCGGCCCTGACAGACGTTTTAATGTTAATTTTTGCGCTCAAAGGCTCAAAGAGATGTGAGTATTTTTTAAGTAGCGATTTCAAAGCGGGCAACACTGCCTCCGGGATCGATGCCTCAGAAAAATTAATACCCCCAACGGTTTTGTTCTTGAGTGGAATTTCAATACCCGGATCTATTTTCAAGGTATGATTTTTCCTGTCTATTACAGCCCCCAATTGTTTCAGGGTATCGTCGCCTATTATACCATCGAAAGAAGTCAGTCCTGGTAAGGCATAAAACGTTAGTACAGTATCATTCCCCATACTGTGAAAAAATTGTCCACTAATTTTTTTGTTAATTGGAACAGGCCCTGCAACAGTTTGCACTGAAAAGGGTGGATCAACCGGAGTTGAGCGGGCGGCTAGTTTGGGATTCACAAAATTTTTGTTCGCCCCTGTGTCGACAAGAAACTTTAGGGTAATATTGTCTTTGGTGACGCAAGTGAGGTAGGGTATGCTGGAATACAGAGCAGCGGCCTTTATATGAAATAGGCTGGTGGCCCGTCCATCATAAAATTTACCTGCTGAGCCCCTTCTTCTCCTGGCTCACTGCTACTTGCTTCCACGTTGTAGAGTCGTTGCTGTTTTGGAAGTCTTTCAATTGATGATGCTGGTCCTCTTTTAAACGCGTTGTTGCTTGCAGGTCGATTCATGTAGTTTACCTGCTTAGACTGAACGCTGCCATCGATTTCCATTTTCTCCGCAGGTTTCGGAGCCGTGGGTCTGCCTGGAGGCGAAGTGTTGGACTCTTGGTTTGACTGGAACCTATTGTATGGCACTCTGTTGTATCCTTGGCCAGCGTTTCTGTTTGTCCAGTTATAACTGGTGCGGGCTCGAGGAGGTATGGCCGGCCTCTGCTGGTTTTGCAACAGGTTATTCGTAGGAACAACAACCCTATTCACTGCGTTCGTATGCACTATTGTATTTCTTAAAGTCAGGTTTTGGATGTCAAGGCAAGCTGAGTACGCCTCTGGAAGTGTTTTTGGTTTCTGGACTATTAGCATGCGTGATAATTCAGGGTTCAGACCCCTAATAAACACGTCAAGGGCCCTATTCCGGTATGTTTCTATGAGGACGGAAACCGTTTCCTGCGTATAATCGTCGCATTTAATCTTGTTGACGATCAACGACAGTTGGTGGTTAACTGTCGCATAAAATTCATCTAGTTTGGAATTTCTTTGAGCCAACTGATTTAACTGGTGTTCTAGCGTCCGTATGTCCCTCTTGTCTGCGTAGTGCAGTGATAGGACCTTTTTTATCTCAGTCCAGTCACTCTCGAAAACATTATATGCAACTAACGCCGCATCAGCCCCTCCCCGGATTTTTTGCCTAACGTGCTGAAGGATAGCCCTATACAAAGGTTTTCCCTTGATCACTTCGTAATCGGAAAGGATGCCCTCGACATTATGTATCCATGAAATATATTGAGCTGGATTTCCCTCAAAAGTTTGCAGCTCTTTGACACAGTCGGGGAGCCTGCCGATTTCCTTGAGGTCCTGTTCGGACATTGGCGCTCGGGTGTTCGCGACTGAGCTCCCTTGTTGAGCCACACTATTTTCTCCTTCTACACTGCCCACACTATTTGCTCCTTCGACACTACCTAGCCTACCGTCAATCCTGGTAAGGTTTTGGTCTAGGATTGCGCTGCTCGCTTCTATCCGTGCTAGCCGAGCCTCTAAACCTAACCCATTTTTTTCAATTCCCGTCAGACGCCCCTCCAATTTTCTAATTTGTTCGAGGAGAGCGTTAATTCCCCCAGTTAATTCGTTTACTTTTGTCGTTAGTGCGTCCATTATCTCTTGTTTCAAATATTTATGCACGTTTTCTTTAAAAATTGAATTTTTTTATTATTATTATTTTTTTTGCAAAGTTTTATACGATCAGGTACCGGGTACTGCCAGCAAGAATATTCTTTTTCGTTTTGCACGGTTATTAGCTTTTTTTTGTTTTTTTTTTTTTTGCTCGGATCTTCGTCCTCGTGCTATGTTTGTATTTTCTTTTTGTGCAAATAGTTTTTGTTTCGGAAAAAAAAAACAATCAGTCTCGATTTGAGTTAGAGGTCGGTTCCTTTCTTACGTTTTCAGAGTTTCCTGCAAAAAGATAAGAAAGGAGCCGCGATTAGACTTGTGAAACTTTTACCGTGTTCTTATGTGTACGGCGACATGTACCAGGTTGGCGTTTCACGGCACATTAGTCTTTAAAGAAAGAGTTTCGGTCAGGAAGGGCTGTGTCATCCTTTTTAGTCGTCAACAATCAGATTGAAGGCAACCTACTAAGGCACAACTTACTTCACAACATAATCTTGTTCCTATTGCAATTTCCAGTGTGTTCTTATGTGTACGCTGGAAATGCCGCAGAAATCGAAGTAGCAGTATCCAGTGTGTTCTGATGTGTACCCTGGAGACACCACAGGCAGCTTAATGCAGGAAAACAAGATATGTTAACCTATTGGCCTTCGATGAGGTGAGTATCTGCCTAGGAGTATAGGGTCAGGGACTCACCCAGCCATGTGATCGTGCCAGGATATTCAGTATTGTAAAGGCGTAGTCGTGGACGGTGTCAATTTGTTTTAATTTTCACTTTGAATAAATGCTATTTATTTGTGTACCTGAGGGTCTTCGGGGTCACAGGTCCACTTAATATCATGTTATTCCTGGTTCGGTCGCTGATGACCCGCAGGATATGACGTAGTAATTTACAGCTTTAGCCTGAGGTTCATTCGGGGTCACAGGTCTAAGCGACAATTTATCACTCTGCTATTAGAGCCTTTAATTTTTTTGCTCTCACATTTTTTATTGTTTCCTTATTTACCTCTTCTGGGAAGAGGAGCTTTTATACTCTGGAGGGTCCCGTAAGGAATCGCAGAGTTAAGCTTCTATTATAAACCGGAGGGTCCCCCCGAAGGTGGTGAATCGCGGCTTCAAGGATATTAAGTTATGGATGGTCAATCCGTAAATTATTCAGTTCACTATTTGATTTTTATTCACTTCTTTGGTTTGACCCCTTCTAGGAAGGGGAGCTTTTATACCCTGGAGTGCCCCTGGAGTTGGGGATCGCAGAGCTAAGCTAATGTTATAAACCAGTGGATACCCAAAGGTAGTCAACGGTTTCAAAATATTTTGTTATGTGGATGTACAAGCCATAAATTTATAAGCACCTTCACATTCAACACTTCCACTTATCACAACACTGTTCATCACTTGTCACGATCACTTGAAAAAGGACTCCAGCAGTTAAGAGGATCCTTTTCCTTAGGCCCCACAATTAAGGAGGCCCTTCCTCAGAGACCCACACTTTCAGTGGGTCCCTGCTCGGGCGCCAGTCATCGAGCTCACATCCGTGAGCCCGAAAAAGTTAAAGTTGGGGGCCGCACGGCGGCCCCGAGTTGTCCTTCCTAAAATAAAAGACAATAATTAGTTTTGTACAAGTATATTTACCATCTGCTTCTGCTGTCCCAAACGGAATGAATGCAACATATTTCTTAATACTATGACTTACTGTCTAACCGGCTGAATTAACTGCTGACGCTGCGCTTCCCATAGATTCAATTATGCTAACGTATGTTC
>NW_023472950.1:0-3929 GCF_013731165.1 Rhagoletis pomonella
AAATTCGCGAAAGTAGTATATATAACGTAGTACTTATGCAATAAATGGTAATTTAGTTTATTAAACACAATGTCCTATAATTATAGTCAAACTTCCAAAACCAAAAAATTAGGGTGACCCCGAGTCGTTACAACATGACGGAATCGACAAAACGGCGCATCGACGGATGGGGAGAATATTTCATCGTACAAAATGCCAACTAAAGATGTGGAGCTTGTATCGCAATGCAAGCTGCGACCGTTCTGAACTGAGATGCCAGACAAATGGTTTCTACAAATTGAGGCCACCTTTCAGTCGTACAAGACCACATCTTATGTCGGTAAATATAATCTGGTCCTTTCAGCAATTAGCAGCGATGCTTTAAAGGAAGCTGCGGATGTTTTAAAAACCTTACCAACTCAAGACCGATATATTAACCTCAAAAGTCAACTACTGTCACGTTTTACTGATTCAGCCGACCCACAGGGTATTTGGCTGATTTAGGCGGCCAAAATTATTTTTATGAATATTTCAACTCGAAATGTTCAGAAAAGACGTGTTTTGATATTTAGAATTGTAAATGTTTAAAATCAAGTAAAGGAATTATTCCACCAAAACAAGAAACTTAACGTTTGACATCGATAGACTCCATGTTGCCGTGGTCCGATTGTAGGAGGACGCATACTTACGTGTTCGTATCTAGGTTGGAAGATTAAATGCATTGCTGCATAATGGGAATCGGAAATGGTTTTGAAAACGCTTTATTTTTAGCAACCTCCTAGGGTGGTCACCGGTTAAAAAAATCAGATTCCACTTTAATTTAGGGAATTAGATAATTCAAATATGTATCACAGTAAAAGTAAGAAAATGTAATAAAACTACATTTTTGTAATAATTACAGTAATATAACAGTCTTATTTATTGTTAAATGAATGTTGTAAGTATTAACTTGGAGTAAATTAGGGTCCACAATTACTGAAACATCGGAGTTTTCGTATTTTAAACGTATTGCTTTTCCATGCCAAGATAATTAAGTGCACCGAGTTTGGTATAAATTTATACAAATTGACAGCATCGCGACAATTGTGCACCCTACGTCGAATTTGTCCAAAAGCAAGTCAGACGCATTCTAAGCTAACCTGTTGAAGGATTACATAGAGATCACACTACGTGATGCTGCACCAAATGTCGATAGTGAAGCAACCGTACACCACATTGTCACCAATGGTCCCCCAGTCCACGAGCGCCCACGCAAACTCACTGGTGAGAAGTTAAACGCTGCAAAAGAAGATTTTAATCTGTTGCTGCATCATGGTGTCATAACACCTTCGAGCAATCAATGGACAAGTCCCATCCACATGATGCCCAAAAAGTCCGGTGGCTGGCGCACTGCAGGAGACTTTCGCTTAAAAATCAACATAAAAAAATTCCATATCGGTGGAAGTGAAGTAGTCTACTTAGGCTATTCTGTGAGCCAGCATTGTTGCCAGCCTCCTGAGGAAAAAGTTATCCAAAGCCTCAAACAGTTGTTGACTCGCGCCGCTTCCTCGGTATTGTAAATTATTCATGCCTATTACGGTATCCGACGGATGCCATCCGCACGGATCTAATCAGATTAGCACTGTCGGAATAAGCGAGTGCGAAGGATTAGATTCGTGCGAAAGGTATCTGTCGGACCGGAAAAGCTCTGTTTCCGAGGGATCCCATTCTCATGAATCTAATCCTTCTCATTCGCTTGTTATGACAGTGTGAATCGGGTTAGATCCGTGCGGATGGCATCCGTCGGATACCGTAATAGGCATGATTATAGGTGTATTTTGCCTCACGCAGCAGAAATTCAAGCTTCCCTCAGTGAGTGCCTGAAAACAGCGCCCATCTCGCTGTAAATCCTTTGGAGAATACACAAAGCCCACGTTTTTTGTCGAATTAAAGTTTAAAATTTTTTATTTAATTTTCCGTTGTCAACGAATAAGAATAAAGTAAATGTCAAATAATTGTTCAGTGATTGCAAATCAGTTTTAGAATAGGGAATGAGGTAGTTTAGTACTTTTTTTAAGGCGGTAAAATGTAGTTTTTTCAAGAGGGAAACATCGATTTTGCTAAGGGAGTCAAGATGGCGGATTAGAGCGAGAACGCTGTCAATATCCAACACCTTGTATTATTCCACCATGGAACTATGCCCCATTTTTGCTGAGATCGCTATGATTCTCGATAGTTTTTCCGAGTCGATCTCAAACGTTAGAGATTGGAGATGTGGCTAGTTCTCCAATCATTATATAATCGATAACTAACCTCAATGTTTGCTGGGATGATTCAACAATTAAAGGTTTGCTCATTATTGACATTCGACTTTTGACACTCCCTTAGCTGCCTTACAAAAGCTTTGCACACACACACGAACCCACACACAGTGCATTGCTAAGGCAGCCGATTTTGTCAAGAGCGAGCGAGAAAACTGCTTTTTGAGCAAACCTTTTATTATTGCATCATGGAGTGTAGTAAGAGGTGTATCGCCCTTGTCGAAAAAGTGTAAAATAGGGCTGTGCGATTATTCGATTACTCGAGCAAGTTGGTTAATCAATTATTCGGTTAATCAATTACTCGAGCAATCAAGATTTTGATTACTCCAAACGATGATTAATCGAGTCACTTGAAATATGATTACTCAAAAAAAATAATTTTGCTCGTTAAAAGAGTTTGCTTTGGGAAATGCTTATTTCCTTTTTTACATTCTGTATATGAAAAAAAAAATTTCGTTCTAATTTTTGAAAACAGAAACGTTGTTTTCAAAGTATCAAGGAACTTTAACTTCTTTATACATATGTAAAGAGTTGAAATGTTGATTACTCATTTTACTCGAAATGTTGATTAATTATAAAGCAAATTACTCAAATATTTTTGTTTTTGGTTAATCAAAAATCTTGATTACTCGAGTAACGGAACTTATGAGTAATCATAACTTCTAATTAATCGAATAACTGAGTTATTTACTTTATGATTTTTAAAATTTTGAGTAATTAATTAATCGCACAGCCCTAGTAAAAAGTCTTCGTGCTTACCCAACTTTTTGTTACGGGTAATACATTCGATACAGTTCGCGATGTATTGACTCACCTTATTCTCTAAATGAGGTAAGTAGTAGTCTTGGCGGATCATGTGCTTAGTCTTCTGTGTGCCAAGGTGACCAAAACTATGAGACTTTGCAATGATCTCTTCCATTGATTTCGGCACTACCAGAAAGTCCTGCCCATCGAATTAATGTTGGATCTGAAGTAAGTTTATTGAGAGCCGGAAGTATGGTACACAGAGCATATTATGTAGCGCCAGCTGCTTGCCAGATACTTTGATGTTAAATTGTGTGCGTGTGTGCGTGCGAACTCGATCAAACCTACATGTCTGTAAGCCGATTAAACCTCTATGTAAAACACATGCATGATGCCCAAAAGAAAGTAACTACGTTAGAGTGAGAAAGTTCGCTAGACTTATGGTTCGGTGAAGCAGTCTTGAGTGTGTGTGTATGTGTATGTGTGAATGTTCGGCTTAAACCGTATTTTTTATGTATTCCTTTGTACATAAATAAGTAAATATATACATAACTAATACGGAATCGATCACTTGACGTAGAAAGAGATCAAAGGACCAAAACTGAGACAAGCGGTTCTTAAAACGAAAGTTGCGGTGGTACTTTGGGCCTGTGCCAATTGATAGAAAAGTTCTCTGGAAAGTAAATTTTTGACAGCTATGAGGTGAATAAAAATGTTTGATACGGCAGGGATAGTGAAAAATTTGACAGCAAGTATTATCAAGAAGAAGAACGAACAACGCACGTATACACATAAATTAAAGAAAACGAAAGCGAGTGGAAATAAAAGAACATGGTCCCGCCGGCAAAAAAAAATAAAGAAAAGCTATATAACTTGTAAGATTTAATTTCAGATTTACATATGAAA
>NW_023472951.1:0-3929 GCF_013731165.1 Rhagoletis pomonella
CAGCTTAATCGCTCTGACCAATAAGTTGTGGTGCAATGGAAAGACTAGCGAGCACATCTAAATTGGCGGCCGATAAAGTCCGTGGTGTGCGATGGATCTAATCCATTATAAATAAGAAATATTGCTGTTATATTTTCATTTTTATGATTTTTATTCATGTGATTAGCAGTGGCAAAAATGTATGTACAAAATACGTATATTTATATTAAAAATTAAGTGATCAGTTATGAAACATATAAATCTTTACATGTTCTGTTAAAAAATATCTAAAATAACAAGCGATAATCCCCGAGTTCTATATCGTAGCAGTGGCCACATTGCGTGTTTGTCACAGACACGGTTTATGTCAAAAATTTTTTAAGACGTTCACCAAAATATTTGGGAAAAATATTAAGATTTAAGTGAGCTGGACCGATTTGAAAATACCTCCAAAAATGGAGTTTTTTTTATGAATAAAAATAGTTTCGTAAAGAACGTTTTGAAAAAAGTCCCCTCAGATGACAAAACAGATTAAGCTTAAAAAATCTGCATACAAATATTTAAAAATCTTTTCAACGGAATCGTAAAAATGAGATTTTTGATGTTGTTTTTTTTTACTTTTTTCAAAGATTGGTTTACGAAAAACTTGAATAACTGGGCCAAAACTATTCTGATTTAGACTTATGGAATCTCAGTAGAAAGGTATTTTCACAGTTTTTATTTCTGTAAAAAAAAAAAAAAAATTATTCGTGTCCCAATTTTTTTTGTCAAATACCAACACATCTTAATTCAACTTTGAATGACGTTCGTTCATCCTACCTTTTTCTTTCATCCTTTGAATCAGTTTATTAGCAAAGAAATAAAAAGGGTGAGAAAATACCTTTCCACCGACACCTCTTAAGTCTAAATCAGAAGAGTTTAGGCTGTTATTCAAGTTTTTCTTATACCAATCTTTGAAAAAAGCTAAAAAAACAGCATCAAAAATCTCATCATTACGATTCCGTTAAAATTTTTTTTTAACTTTTTAAAAATATTTTTATGCAAATTTTTTAAGTTTAAACCGTTTTGTCATTTGAGGGTATTTTTTCAAAAAAAAAATTTAAGAAACTTTTTATTCATAAAAATCCCCATTTTTTGAGGTATTTTGAAATTGGTCCAGCTCACTTAAATCTTAATATTTTTTCGAAATATTTTGGTGGACGTCTTAAAATATAATAGATTTTATAATTCCAATGGAAAAATAGTGCCTATTTTTTTTTGTGTGGGGAGTGATGCAGTCTAATGTATATATATCCAAAGTTTTCTAGTAAACGACTCTAACGATTTTGATGGAATTTTGTATTCAGATAATGTTTTTAATTTTGAGGGTATCTGGAGATATTTGTACAAAGTTGCAACATATTCGAAATTATTTATAATTATTAATTCTAAGAGGCACAAAAGATGCACTAAAAAATGCAATCAAAAGGCATTTCAAATAAAACAAACTACTATATACTATAGTTAGTTCGATGAGTGTATGAAAATTCTGCGTGTTAGATAAGGTGCAAATTATTTCAATAAAACTCAACATAATGGTTGGTCCATATAGTGTTTTTTCTAATCATATGTTATTTTGAATTTGATTTTTTAAGCAGGTAGCAATCCTACTAGATGTTGTTGAAAATTAAGCCCTTTCAAAGCCTTTTTGGATGATACTCTTAGCGTAGTAATTCATTGAAATTAATTGAATTACATATTTTGACAGGTGGCAAATTATCTCATGTTCCATATCCATATTGTTATAATTAATTTAACCTATTATATACAATGAATTTAATTTTTAAACAGGTGGCAGCCCTGCTAAAAATAGTTTCAAACTATAAGCTTACTAAAATTTTTAGTCTGACACCCATATTGTTATACATATTTCAGTTACCTAATTCCCTTGAACTAAAGTTGAATTTAATTTTTAAACAGATGGTAATCCTTTCACATGTTGTTTAGAAATAAAGCCTTTTCAAAACCATCTCGATTGATACCCATATTGTAGTAATTCATTTAACTTGATTGCATTTAACTTTTTAGCAGGTGGCAACCCTTTTTATGTTCTAACCTAGGTATAAACCTTCTCCTCGCCAATACGGACATGTAGGTATCAATGTTTCTACAATCGGACCCCGATAAGATGGAGTCTATCGTTGTCAAACTTTAAGCAACTACATTTTCGTTGTTTTGGTGGAATACTTGGACATGCTCACCTTCTATTTACTTGATTTTAAACATTCACAGTTTTAAATATCGTAACACGTCGTTTCTAAACACTTTGAGTTAAAATTTTCATAAAAATAATTTTGGCCGCCTAAATAGGTCAAATACCTCTATCTGCGATGGAGAAAATGGCCTCATTCAAGAATGATAGAATACAAGATTGCGCCAACCGAGCTGAGAGCAACTGGCCGTGACGTCAAAATATACCAGAATGAGAGAGCAAGACGAACTCGACAAGAAAAAGAAGAAGCATCGAACAAAAGGCAGTATTGCCAAGTTTTGAATTTGAAAAAGCACCAAATTTTTATTGGGGTTTTTTATGGACTTTATATGAATACATAATTTTATTGTAAGGATGCCGATTCAAATTAATAAAAATCAATGTTTCTTGCACAACGGTCGATTTCTTCTGGCATGATTGAAGGTGCTGCACATATTTCGTTGTCGCTTATGATTGTCCCTGTGCCATGATTTTGTTTAAATTTTTGTAAAATTGCTTAGCACACTTACGATTGCTATAAATTTTGCTTCCATTTTTTTAAGATTTTCTAATTTGAAGTCTTCAAACTAAAAACAAAAGCACCAAAAACGCACCAAGCACAAAACTAAAAAATTTTCGCGTTTTGAATACCCACTAAATTTGGTGCGAAAAGCATGAAGTTGGCAACAGTGAATGTAAACAAAAGTATATTATGACGTCAGCGATTGGGTGGATGCTGTCAAATCGACGAAGAGAGGGTTAGCGGTCCGCGAATGGCGCGACCTTTATTTTCTGGATCGTGGGCCTCATTAATTATTAAATGGCCGTGAATTAATATTTTATGCACTGATGTACTCATATAATTCCAGTGATATAGTTCAACAAAACATTCAGTTGCTTAGAGGCAATAGTTTCTTAATATAATGACATTAATTTTAAAGCCGCTGGCAATGGTTTATAAAATTACTTGAAATTTTCTGATTAAGATTTCGTCTATTCCAGTAATGCCTGAGGGCACTTTTTCATTTTGGAAAAATCGCCTTGCCGTGTTACCAATATTAATAACAATAATAACTAGTATCGCCCAGTTGTCGAAATTCGACATATCTTTTCATACACTTTTCAATTGTACCTGTCACCAATACTAACTTCTTTATTCGAATTACTATTTTGAAGTCCACCAGCATAATTTATAGCGAATTATGAACGTTAATACCGGATTGATTAATGCGAATTCTACCAAGTCTCTTCCAAATTTCTACAGTAGGTTTTGCATATGTATTTGTATGTATAGATGAGATCATGATACAATAATTTTTAGAAGGTAGTTTCACTTCTTCTTATCCGCCATGTTAGCTATCTGACAGAAAACGTGTTTCGTATTTTTTGTTGTACCAACTTTTTCAAAAAAAAATCCAGCTTTTGACGTTGGAAAAATAAAACAAAGAAAAGCCAAACATATAAGTAGAGAAATTTTCGAATATTTTGTAATAATTTTCTTCATAAAAAGTTAACTGCTGCTTTCGTGGATATTGCAACACACGGAATAGATGTAAGGACACAGCTATAAGAGCCACCGCACACCACAGACTATATCGGCCGCCTATTTAAATGATAGGGCTCGCTTGAAATATGTACATACATGAAGATGTATGGAGGTGCGCACATTACACCAGCTTAATCGCTCTGACCAATAAGTTGTGGTGCAATGGAAAGACTA
>NW_023472952.1:0-3929 GCF_013731165.1 Rhagoletis pomonella
GCAATCAAAAGTGAGTGCATGGTGTTTTTTGCTTAATATTTGCAATGATTTTCAATAAAATTTTTTTTATTATCTTTTTATAAAAATGTGGTTCATGCTTTAATCAAAACTATACAAGTCAAACTTTCAAACTTTACACAGAACATAGAAAAATTCAACGAATTCTCGTCTAAATTTTGACCTGTTTAACCTGAATTTTTAGAAAAATTTTGAGTACGCAGATAGATCGGTTTTTTAATTCTAGTGGAACAAGATCAAGTTTTAAGCGGCTAAAAAATCCGGTTGATTTTTAATGATTATTTATTGCTGAGGGCTTTTTGAACTTTTTACCAAATAAAAGGGAATTTCTTGTAGAATAAAATGCGCATGACCGTTTACAAACAAATTAAAAAAAAAAATAGCGCTATTTTTTATATTGCACTTGTTATATGCATAAATCCACAAAACCCGTCGAAAATAACAAAAAAAATTTAACTTAAAAGACATTGCAATTATTAAACAAACAAAACAGCATGCACTCACTTTTGATTGCCAGTGTTCATACATATGTATGTGTGTTTAAAATTACCTACTTATGAAATAATTTTTGTGGCATGAACATATACATACTTGCGCTTTCTAAAAATGGGAATAAAAATTGGATTCGCATAAAATTTTAATTCCAATAACTAATATTTTAGTGAAAACATTTACAATAAAGCTTTCAGTAACTTTTGACAAATTTGAGCGATTATGTGAAATTATGCATGCGTTTGTACCAACATATCCATTTATATTATTTTAAAGAAAGCTAATAGTAAAATTTAAAATCGAATATTGATATGACAATTAAAAAAAAAAAAATAAAATTTATTACTTGGTCCGTCCTGGATTTGAACCAAGACAAACGGCGAGACGCCTAAGTTCTCTGCTTCGAGTAGCTTGTGGAACAAACCTATTATTTACATCATATCCGTACAAGACGCGATTGACAGAGACTCCAACACATTAACAACGAAAACTAAAAGCTCAGTTAGTCTAGACTTAATTTCCGTAACTCAGCTTCACTGAATATTTTGGCCAACCTGTTATATGAGAAACTGTGTTGGCGGTTAGTTAAAACTTAAATAACCGTAAGAAACGTAAGAACCTGTAGATTTTAGATTCTTAAGTTACGGCCTTACGGAAATTGAGAGCGGTGAGAGAATCAGGCTTGCCACACTCTCGTTTTTGTGTTTCTTTAAAATAAATGAACGCAAACATTTTTGTTTGCATGAATTTTTTTGATGTGGCATTTTAGGCGGCGAACTGTTAAACATCTGAAAAAGAAAATACAAAAACAAACTATTTCCGCTCTTGGCTTAAGTTGACGTGTTGAGTAATCATTGGTGATTTCTTACGGTAAGTTAATTAAACTTAAGTCTAGACTAACTGAGCTTTAAGGCATATGCAAAATTTTATATATCAGTTTGGCCCTGTAGCGAATGACTCTCATTTGATCGATCAAGTGAGTGGCAATGCTAATAGAAGTAACGGTAGTTGGTTGCCATAGTAACCGCAAATTTCACATTTTGTGCTCAACAAAAGTAGTTCTACCTTCCAAATAATGTCGAGTACTGAAGTACTTGGATATAATTTTGAACTTAATTAGTTTAAGCGATAATTTTACCATTTATTCGACCCCGTTCATACCAAAAGTAAGTAAAAATAATAGTTTTTATTGCGGTATTACAATTTATTTATATATAAACGTAAGAAATAAAACCGTATTATAAAGTACTTGGTACTGAAGAAGTTAAGATGCGCACATCAACAGAAATAAGAAAGTCGCAAAACGAAAAGACTTCTATGATTTTAAGGCAACATATTAAGTTTGTTTTCTTTCACTGAACATACCACCTTTAATCTGGATATGGCATCACTGCAAGCTACGAACAACTAGCCTGTTCGCGTACTCCAGGATTTAGTCCGAAACAGTCCGAAGTCGTTTCCGTTCACACATTTATCATGCGAACAATTTCTCACTAAATCCTCGAGTGCGGGAACAGGCTAATATTGTCGTTCCTTTTCCTTTTTGATTCTGAAGCTGTCGGATGTGGTACTGGGCTACAGATTTGTACTTTTTGCAGTCACAGAGTGGTGTTCTTTAGAAAATTGAGTTCAGCTCAATACAAATTTTTCCAAACAAAACTACTCTGCAAATGCTAAAATGTACAAATGTACCAATCGTGTGACACTGCCTTAAGAATTTCATCCAGAGTAATCCAGTAAGTATTGTGAAAATTACTTTTATATGTTTACAGTTTTAAACACCAATTTGGTATGTGTTTTTAGTTAAGTATGCATATGAATTCTACTGTTACCGAGTATAAAAGCTTTATTTTCACTCAACATTTTATATAAAAACGACAAAATATCAATAAAAACTGTCAACGATCTCAATTAAAAATTCAAACTACCATTTTAATTCAAGAATTAGAAGTTTTATTGAAGATGTATACTTTGATACTTACATTTTTTTTCATGATACTTTTAATCCAATTTGGTGATACATTTCTTCTGAATGCCGCGGCAACACTGCTTATATCACAAAAATAAAAGGTGTGTCTCAGGACGTAGCCATCGTTATTAAACATGTAGTTTCGGACGAGGCATTGCTGCAGTTTAACTGGGACGGAAGATGGGAGGGAAAACCACAAAATAAAATTATACTGGTATACACAGTCCCACGAGGTAATATGTACACATATTATGGACACTACAAATTCTGAGCATCTATTTTTTCTGTATTTATTTATAGTAGGGCTGATGATTTCACCCGGGTATTGAATTACCCGGGTAGCCCGGGTACCCGGGTATTTTATTGTTAGGTGTACATAGTCGCGTACACTCTAGACATAAAAAAATAATTATAAAAAATAATTTTCTCACTGAAAAAATATTTATCCTCACCAAAAAGATTATACAAGAAGCTTTATGTCGCATTACCCGGGTGTTTTTCGTTTAACCGGCACCAACATATGTATATTACCCGGGTACCCGGGCAAATCGAGTAATACCCGACTACCCGGGTAATAAAAGCCCCGGGTAATACCCGGGTAATCGGGTACCCGGGTACCCGGGTATCATCAGCCCTAATTTATAGCTATGTATATATATAAAAACCTTTTTAACATACTTTGTCAAAAATTCTCAAAAATCAACGCAAGTTCTTAAAGAAATGGTCAAGACCTATAAAGAAACAGTATCGCTAATTATGGGGCCACTACCGTATACATACATACGTACATATCTTTTAATAATAAGAATTTTCGTATAGTCTATTACATTCCACATAGATGCATTTAAAAAGAAAGGTCCTGTTGAGTTCGAAAAAGAAATCAAGAAAGCAATTGAGCTCAGCCATCACCGCTAAAAACACATTGGCTGGAAATGTATAATATTAAGATATTAGTATTTGTCAATGCTTGGAGTGCAATGGGGTATAGTCATTGCGCTGGGTATGCAGTTACAGTTGCATGGCTATACTCAATCCCGACTCTTGCGTCCTCGTTCGCGCGCTCTGGGCAACGTGAGCAACCCATGTGCGAGATGCGGTAACCAATCCGAGTGGAGCCTTGGGTCACGGCAGAGAGAGAGGTAGCTTCGGTGGGTCCACTCTGACTTATTCGGTTTAAGCGCTCACTGAAGTCTGCAGCGCCTGTTCACCAGTAGGTGCGGCTGCAAGCGGGTGTCTGCTTGGAGCAAGCGGCTCGCTATATAAACGTGTATTTGGTTCGGAAACCACCCCGTCCCAGCAATGGGTTGTGCGCTGGGCTTGGGACCCGCCACGTAAAAACCACTTCCAGTGAAGAAGCAAGGCAAAGCCTCGGATGAGACCCCCCCTTATGATGACGACCACGGCAAACGTTTAAAGGACTACGATTTGAGGGCATGCACCTGGAATGTCC
>NW_023472953.1:0-3929 GCF_013731165.1 Rhagoletis pomonella
TGTGCACATGACAATTAAAGTAAAAAGGGCGATGTGCTTATGCTACACCTTCCCTCTTAAAAAAAAATAGATATATATATATTTGTAGTCAACTATATATATCTATTTTACTGATTCAGTGAACCGCTTGATGTTTGTTTGGGTTGACAAAATTTTAATCGTTTTAGGATCTTGTTACCATTGTTTTGTTACGTGTTTTCCTTTTGTTTTTTTTTGTTTGTTTGTATATTTTATGTGATATTTGATTTTGTTTTCTTTTGGCTTGTGCCGTATATAAGGTTGAGTAAATTGGAATGCTTATGTGTATTATTATTTTTTTTTTCTAAATTATTATTATGGATAAAGTGGCATGCTTATTTTTAAAGGTTTTAAATTGGTTTAAGCCTATTTTTATGAATTACGATTTCCTTTTTGTTTTTATTGCTATCTCCTATGCTATGTGGAATTAAAGTATAGTTGTTATTTTTATCAATGGTTTTAACTTTATAGTGTCCTGTATATCTATTCTCTAACTTATGGGAGGCCTCTTCTTTAACTAATACTAAATCTCCTATTTTAATTTCCTTACTATAGCTATTTTTGTCATAATTGGATTTTTGCTTTTCTTTAGCTTCTTGAATTAATTTGCTTGCTCTTTGCTGTGCTATTTGAAGTTTGTATTTTACTTCTTTGTCATACGCCTCATGGTTGTATACCGGGCTAATTTAATTTTCTTCCAAAAATTCATAATTTGGTGGTTGTTTTGCGAATATTAGTTCGAAAGGACAATAATTATGTGTTGTTGATGGCGTTGTATTGTAACAATAAGCGAAATACCTGAGGTATTCATCCCAATCGTCTTTGTCACTGGATATGTATGCACGCATATATTCGTTGAATGTCCGGTGACTGCGTTCTACAGTACCCAAAGTCTGGTGATGGTACGGTGTAGAAGTTTTATGCTCAATTTTTAACAATTTACACAGTTCTTTGAACAGGCTATTTTTGTATTCTGTGCCCATGTCTGTTAAAATTGTTTTCATTTGGCCATAAATCAGGATGCATGTTTGCTTGGAACTGGAATCGCTACCAAATATTTGGTTAGATCGCATATAATGGTAACTGCATATTCGTTTCCATTTATCGACTTTGGCAATGGGCCGACTGTGTCGATTTGTACAATATCAAAAGCCTTCGGAGGTGTTTCTGTTATTGTCATTGGTTCTTTGATATGTTTATTAATTTTATTTTTCTTGCAGTGGATGCAGTTCTTTACATATTTTCGTATGTCATTTTTCATATTCAGCCAGCTATATTTCTGCTTGATTTTATCTGTCATGCGATTTATTCCTGGGTGGCCACCACTAATAGGATCGTCATGATATTTGTGCAGAATTTCTTTAATTTTCCCGGGATTTGTCACACATATAACCTCTGGGGTTAGAGCGATTGTTAACTTTTTGAGAACTTTATTTCCCATTTCCATAAATTTGCCTACTGCAGTATAATTCTTTTTAAACAATTTGTCCCCTAAGGACAACTGTACTTGTACAAGTCCTAAATTGCCGGCTTCTCTTTCGAGCCTGGTAAAGAATTGTCCTAAGTCAATCTTATCCTCAACAATTAGGTTGCTTGTATCAAAATTGCTACAAATTTTCTTTCCTTTTTTGAAATATAATTTCGGAGGATTGAAAACGAGCTCGACATGTCTTTTTACTTCAAATTTATTTAGCGCTTCGTAAATTTTGGGGTTCTCTTTGTGACTTTCTTTGACTTCAGTTTTATTATTGGTCTTTTTAGCTGCTGATCTTGTTGTTATTTTAAATATTTTGTTTGCTTCCACTGACATATCTTTTAAATTTGTAATGGTTATGCGGGATAATGCATCCGCGATATGATTTTCTTTACCAGCTATATACTCCTTCTAACGACCTTGTGATTTTTTCAATCTCTGCTGTGTATTGGTTAGCCGTTTTGCTACGCTGTTGGATGTTCAGTAGTTTAGCGGTCAAAACCTCCACTGATTCTCCCTTTATTGCGGTATGTAATTTGGTTCTTATTTGGGCGATTGTGGTCTCATTACTGATAAAATTTCTTGCTGTACCTTTCAGCTTTGTTTTTATCATGGTAATGGCCAATGCCTCGTGTGTATCCTTGATTTGCTCGAGTATATCAAGTGCATCTAGGAAGCTATGCAGATTTTCTGGTTTACCATCAAACTCTGGTAGTACTGACGAAGCAGTTTTGATAAATTCTACTACGGTTTGTGGCATTGTGACGTGTATTATCGGTATTTCTATTTTAAGTTCTTCCACCGGTGTGGCTTGAGTTAATGAAGGTGAGTTGGTTCGGCTAGGAACACGTTCAGACAGAAGTAGTACAAAATCTATTTGAATTTCTTCTTTTGTTGTATTTGGTACATCAAATTCTAGATTGTGTCTAGCTAGAGAAGATACAAGTTTATCTCGTACGGCGGAGAAAAATTGGTAAGCTTCTCTTTGATGTTCTTCGGTGAGTATGTTATTTACGGATTCGATCACCTGCCTTATGCCATTTAGAGCTTCTAAAATTATATTCAGATGCTTTGTTATGGTTTCTGGTGATATTGGAGCACTTTTGTTTATGCACTTATACGATTTATTAGCTTTAATTTTTTCTTCCAATAATGTGTCATGGATGTCTTTCCACTGATTCATTTCTATTGGGAAAGTTACACGCGTTGTTGCACATTGTTTAATTGTCTCAATTTATTTTTAATATAATTTTTTATCAAAATTGCAATTGCAACAATTAAACATGTAGCTACACATGCAAAAGCAGTCAACCACTTATCGGAAACTTCTTCCGCGTTTTCTACAATAGAATGTGGTTCATATTTGACTACTTTAGTTTCATAGGTTTTTTCACCTGAGGTTTCTTTTCCTACCTCATAACCTGTTATTCCTATTAATATTCCGTTTAGTGCAATTTTCCACCAAGTCATGTTTGAAAGAAAATAAAATTTCGATTTTAATATTTTATTTTTATTTATTCATAAACTCGTCATTTAATGTACAAATTTTAATATTCTTCAGGGAATGTTTTCCTTATTAATCTATTTACTTCTTCTGCCAATGTGGAAGGATATACTAAGTCTTCCATAGTGGGTTCCCTACCCATACCTATACGTAACCAAAATTGTTTTAAGTGATTTAAATGGGATCTATTACTTCCCCTAATTCGTGATCTTGATCTACGAGTTTCTGAGTTTTCACACTCTAGATCATCTACAATTTTGTTTATTGCCTCGTAGTCAAGATCATCGGGCAATGCACTATCCATGAGAAAAAGGTTATTAAAAGTATATGAATTTTAACATAAGCGTTCAAATTTACTTTAAAAATTTATTGTTTAAAAAATTTTTATTCTTTATTTGTGTTTTAACATTTTTAATTTCCTCTTGTAATTTTAATCTTTTATCTGAGCTATTAGCAAAGTTAAGTTGTTGATATAACTTTGCTAATTCTACTCGGCTTTTTACTTTTCTTCCTGCCCTTTTTCTTCTATGTACAATTTGTGGGGCAGGAATTTCTGGGATATCTTCTGTTTTATTTAGTTTGTTTCTTTTCCTATACTCTTCAATATTAATCGGTTTAGGTCCGATTTTTTCGGATTTGCGACTCTCGAGGATCTGTTTTGTACCTTCAATAAGTGTGTCTACACACTTTTGAAAAAGTCTATTGATTTCTTTATGATATTTTTTATCAGACTCCTCTTCGGTCGAAATCCTTTGCATTATTTTTATTGTACAGAGAGAGAAGAGAGAAAAAAAAAATATCAATAATTAATTTTTAACCTTTACCCCTAAGCAAATTACTGCTATTTAGATGGCGGCCATAAGGCGTGCCAGAGTTTTCTAAGAGGTTTATATTCTTTTTATTTATTAATCATTTCAAAAAAAAAAATTTTTT
>NW_023472954.1:0-3929 GCF_013731165.1 Rhagoletis pomonella
TTTTTCGGGAGGCGACGCGCTACACGACTTCTTGGAGAGGATCGAAGAGCTAGCCGAATGCTACCGCATCCCGCTAGACAACCTCCTCCCAACCCTACCTGAAGTGTTACGCGGGAAGGCTCTACAATGGTTCCGCGTACGAAAACCACAGCTACATTCGTGGGCAGCGTTTCGTGCAGAAATAGAGCGGTTCTTCCTCCCACGGCGACACATGAGTCAGCTCGAAGATGCCATCCGGCAGCGACGCCAACAAAGCCGAGAGAAGGCCAAGGATTACATCTTGGCATTACAAACGCTTATACGCCAACACCCTACCATGTGTGGAGAGGATCACTTGGAACGCATCTACGATGGTCTACGTGTGGAGTATCGTCTCTTCGTCAAGCGAGGGGAGTTTAAAACGATCGAGGAGCTGATGGATCTCACCGACGAATTTGAGCTTCTGAAGGGCGAAGAAGCCAGAAACAGCCGACAAGCAGCACACAGCCTAGCTCCCCTAGAAGAAAGGTACAGCAGAGAGGAATCCTGCTGGCGTTGCAAAGGACGCGGCCACCTCCGCTTCCGATGCCGAAGGACAAAAAGGCTGTTCTGCTCTAGATGCGGCCGAGATAACGTCCTCTCCCGGGATTGTCCGTGCAACACTGCCACCGCCAAGCCGCCCCGCAAAATACGCAGCTACTACATCAATGTGAGCGTAGAAGGTATGAGCGTACGGGCACTATTGGACACCGGCGCAACGCTCACCTACATTGACGAGTCCATACGTCAACACCTGGAAGAGAGGAAAATCCAGCATCGACCCAATCACCGAAATGTACAACTGGCCGATCAAACATGCGTCTCCAGCTTGTACACTTATCCAGTAAGGATAATGTACAACAAGCGAGCCACAACCACCCTGGCTTCGGCACTCCCAAATCTTGCCGAACGCATGATCCTGGGGATGGATTTCCTTAGGGACAGAGAAGCCATCCTTACCCTGGACGGACAACCACTGCCCGCACCCACCCCGCGAACAACGGATGCATCCGCCCAGCTATACACATTAACCGAGAGAGAGCATCTGAACGGAGAACAGAATAAGCAGCTGGCCGAATTCCTGGCACACCACCAGCAGACCTTCAGTGGGATTAACGGACCAAGCACCGCCGCTGAGCATGTGATCACCCTTAAGCATAACCGGCCGCTGAAACAGCGTTACTACCCCCGCAATCCAGCCATGCAACAGGTGATCAATGCTGAAGTCGATGAGTTACTGGCAGCTAAGCGGATCGAACCATCAAAGAGCGCGTACAGCTCGCCGATTGTCCTGGTTCGTAAGAAGCAAGGAAGTTGGAGGATGTGCATAGACTACCGCCAGCTCAACGCCGCCAGCGAACAAGACGCATACCCGCTGCCCCAGATTGGAGCGATCCTCGACCAGCTCAGAGAAGCGAAGTACATATCCACGATTGATTTGAAGAATGGGTACTGGCAGATACCCCTAGCCAAAGGATCACGGCCGTACACCGCCTTCACCGTCCCAGGGAGAGGGCTGTTCCAGTGGAGAGTCATGCCGTTCGGGTTACACTCCGCGCCAGCGACATTCCTGCGCGCTCTCGACGCGATCCTCGGCCCCGAGCTACAGCCGAAAGTATTCGCGTATCTAGACGACATAATCATCCTGGGGGACACCTTCGAGGAACATATGAGCAATCTACGCGAAGTGTTCGAGCGACTCCAAAGGAAGAGGATGCAGGTGAACTTCGACAAATGTAGCTTTGTGCAACAGAGGCTCCACTACCTCGGCCACATTGTTAGTTCAGAGGGGATACACACTGATCCTGCAAAAATATCTGCCGTACGAGAGATGCCAGCGCCTCAGAATATCCGAGAGCTTCGTCGATTCCTCGGTCTTGCATCATGGTACCGTCGCTTCGTCGCCGATTTCTCCACAGTTGCGGCACCACTCAACCAATTACTGAAGAAAGGCCAGACTTGGGTATGGGACGCACCGCAAGCAAACGCGTTCCTGGCATTAAAACAAAAGCTGACGACCGCGCCAGTACTCTGCTGCCCCGACTTCAACCGCCCCTTCTTCCTCCAGACCGACGCCAGCGGAGAAGGACTCGGAGTGGTCCTGTTTCAACGCCACTCCGACCACGAGAGAGTCGTAGCGTATGCCAGCCGAAGCCTGAACGACCTGGAGAAGCGTTATTCAGCCACCGAACAAGAGTGCCTCGCCGTGCTGTGGGGAATCCGCAAGATGAGACCGTACCTGGAAGGATACCACTTCACGGTAATTACCGACCATCACTCATTGAAGTGGCTACACTCGCTGCAGAACCCATCCGGACGACTGGCGAGATGGGCGCTCGAACTCCAACAGTACAATTTTGACATCGAATATCGAAAGGGAGCGCTGAACGTAGTAGCAGACGCACTCTCACGATGTCCCCTGGCAACAACCGATGATGGAACAGACACACTCTACACCGTGGAAATCAGCACCAGCGATTGGTACGAAAGAAAACTAAAGACAGTACAGCAACAGCCTAGCCGCCACCCGGACTACCAAATCATCGACAATAGATTGTTCCGCCACATCGCGCCGCGCAACAAGCTCTCCCGTGCGCCTCAATGGAACCTCTGCATCCCCACCAGTCGCCGACCAGATATCCTGCAAGAGGTACATGACGCCGCGGCAGCCGGACACCTAGGCGTCAAGAAAACTCTCAAACGAGCACAGCAGAACTACTACTGGCCTGGGATGTGCCGTGTGGTACTCAAGCACGTACGAAGATGCCTGTCCTGCGCCGAGTACAAGGTGGAACAAAGACGACCAGCAGGATTAATGGCCACCATGCAGTGCTCGCAACCATGGGAAATCGTCACGGCCGACTTCGTAGGACCACTTCCACGCTCCAAACAAGGAAACACGTGCCTCCTCGTCCTGGTCGACAAATTTTCTAAATGGGTTGAGTTAGTTCCCGTTCGCCAAGCCACCACCGCCAACGTCATCAAGGCACTCCGGGAGAGAATCATTTACCGGTTCGGCTGCCCAGCCATCTTTCTCAGCGACAACGGAAAGCAGTTTGTGGGTAAAGCCCTAGCGGAATTTCTCAGCGAGCACCGCATAGAGCACAAATTCACCGCAGCCTACGCTCCTCATGAAAACCCGACCGAACGAACCAATCGGGTAGTTAAAACCATGATAGCACAACGTTCAAGGACAGATCATCGTACCTGGGATCAGGAGCTTTCCCAGATCGCCTTTGCAATCAATACGGCCCAGCACGAATCAACGCGAGCATCCGCCGCGGAGATCAACTTCGGACGCAATCCAGCGGCGCCACGGCAGATGCGCACCGAAGGGGCAGTACCCGAGGAACATCCCATGGCATCCCCAGCCATCACCGAGCTATGGGCAGAGATAAAGGGGCACCTCGCCGCGGCGGCCAAACAGCAAATACGGTACTACGACCTACGCAGACGGCCGTGGAAACCTAGAGTAGGAGAGAAGGTGATGAAGCGAGATCACCCCCTCTCCTCGGCTGCCGACAACTATGCTCAGAAGCTCGCACCGAAATTCTCAGGCCCATATACGATCACCAAATACATCTCCTCCAACACGGTGACACTCGTAAACCCCGAGCGGCCCGACAAACAACCAACGCACGCGCACCTGCAGGATCTGAAGCCGTTCAACGCATAACAACAGAAACCCGTTCTCTTCTTATCATTTCAGATTACTCCGCAAGTCACGTCAGACACACCGAAGTGATGAGTCGCAGAAATCGCCACCCAGCTCCGCCGGATGAACCACAACGCGTCCAACCATGGCGTCTGCCGTTCGAAAGCGTACCCTGGCCACCCAACAAAGCCAGGATTCAGCGGGTCCAAATCTTTCGAGGGCCACCACTCCTGGCGGCAGCCGCCGCACCGGGCGA